>NW_026057584.1:61326893-61540429 GCF_023721935.1 Panthera uncia | reverse complement strand
ACTCCTTTAAGTAACTAGAGTTCCTAAAATGACCAGGAAAACTGGGGTTGTCAGCTTCCAGTAAAAACTATATTTAGCAAAGAAATATTGTTGGCTTAAATGCAGAGAGGGCTGGGACAGAGTGAAGTGCATCCCTATTATTCATTCAGATATTCAGCAGATGTCTGCTGAGTGTCTACTCAGTGGCAGGCACTGTGTTGGGTGCCTGCAGACAGCAGGATCCAGGCTTGTCCTTGTGAAGTTTACATTCCAAGGGAGAAATGGACAAGTAGCTCCGAAATCAAATCTCCTTTGACTGAGGTGTTAATAAGAGTGAGCAGTGGAGCTGAGCTACAAGGATGCTGGGTCTGGGGTGGAAGGGGGGTCGGGGGGGGAGGAGAAGGGTCACATAGGCTTACACCAAAGCTGAGAACCGAAGGAGGGATGGAGAAAGGGCCAGGCAAAGAGGGGAGAAAGGTGTTTCCAGACCTTTGACCGTTCCCTTTCCACACCAGGGAAAGCTCACATGGGAGAGATAGGAGATTTTGGTTGTTCTTGTTTTTATAGTTTTTAAAATGATGAAATGAGGGGCGCCTGAGTGGCTCAGTCGGTTAAGCGTCCGACTTCGGCTCACGTCATGATCTCGCGGTTCATGAGTTCAAGCCCCACGTCAGGCTCTGTGCTGACAGCTCAGAGCCTGGAGCCTGTTTCAGATTCTGTGTCTCCCTCTCTCTCTCTGACCCTCCCCATTCATGCTCTGTCTCTCTCTGTCTCAAAAATAAATAAACGTTAAATAAATAAATAAATAAATAAACAAACAAACAAATAAATAAATAAATAAATAAAATGATGAAATGTAACATGATTACAAAAAAAAAAAAAAACCATTTAAAACAGAGATGGACAGTGTAAGGAATTATTATAAAGGAAGCACACACATAACCACAACTGAGATTACAGAAAGAACTTGCCCACACCTCAGAAACATCCTGCACACCCTTTCCTGATTGTGACTCTCTTTTTCCTTTTTTTTTTTTTTTTTAACTTTTTAACGTTTATTCATTTTTTGACAGAGATAGAATGTGAGCGGGGAGGGGCAGAGAGAGAGGGAGACACAGAACCTGAAGCAGGCTCCAGGCTCTGAGCTATCAGCACAGAACCTGACGTGGGGCTCGAACCCATGAACCGTGAGATTATGACCTGAGCCGAAGTCAGACACTCAACCAACTGAGCCACCCAGGCATCCCTTGACTCTCTTTTTCTTAGAGTGAACCACCTAAGTATGCATCCTAAATATCACAGTTCCGTTTTGCCTGTTTTTAAACTTTGCATAACAAGAATCACACAGCATGTGTTCTTTGGTGTCTGGCATTTTCTTCTTTTTTTTCTTTAACATTACATTTTTTTAAGATTAACTTGTTTATATTCATTGCTATAGAGTATCCTACTTTATGAATCTAGTCTTCTATCACTGAGCATCTGGGCTGCTTCCAGTTTAGAGCTCTTACAAAAAAGAGATGCCCGTGGATGATGGTCCCACACTCTTGGCAGTATAGCACAGCAGGCTTTGGAGGTCAGACAGACTTAAATGGATATCTCAGCTCAGCCACTCTGATAGCTACTAAAGTTACTTAAGTGACAGTTACTTAACCTCTCTGTGCCTCTTCTCATGTGTAAAATAGGAGTAATAAAAATACCTATCACATAGGGTGTGCATGTAAAGTGCTTAACACAATACTTGGCATAATAGTAAGCATTCAACAAAAGTTTGTTCCTCCATGGGGTTCTGTTTCTTATTCATGGGAGTATTTCATTTTCCTTTGAGTAAATTCTCTACCAAATTTCTATGGCATGACCTATCTGGATCTAGAATTATAGAAGCTTCTGAGATACTTCTCCTCAGCCCTCTTATTTTATTGATAAAGAAACAGTCTCGGTTGGTCAACACAGAGCTAGGTTCTAGGGAGAAATTGAGGAAATAATACCTTTGGACCACTCTTTTGGCCCAGACTATTCTTGATGGTTCTTTGGACAGCCATTTTAGCTTCTTACATGTATTTTCCTCTTTGCTCTACAAAGGAACAGGGGAAAATAGAAAGCTCAAGGGGTTAGCTCTACGGTCAGCTGTAGACCGATACATTATGTAGACTGATACATATCTGCTACATTATGCCCCAGACGTTTGATTGTGTATTGGTCAGAGTTTAGGATTTCATGGACTCTATCCTGGTTAGGTTCAGAAGCAAGCAGGCAAAATAAGGGACATAAAGCCTTGCCTTGAGGATTAGTGGCATTAGGTAAAGGTGTTTTGTTTAGCTTGAACTGCTATTAGATTTACATTCAAATCACTTGTTATTTATTTAAAGGAATAGATACATTTCTTATTAAACTGTTAAGACGGGGGCACCTGGGTGCCTGTTGCTTAAGCATCCAACTCTTGATTTCAGCTCAGATCGTGATCTCACGGTTCATGGGATCTAGCCATGCGTAGGGCTCTGCGCTGACAGTGCAGAGTCTGATTGGGATTCTCTTTCTCCTTCTCTCTGCCCTTCCCTACCCCCCTCAAAAGAAATAAGTAAACATTTTTAAAAAACTGCTAAGATTAAATTGGAGTAATGACAGGAGGGAGAAATTAAAGATAAACAATTGATATTAAATGAGTCTACAATTTACTTCCAGGCAAGAACAGTTCCCAATGACTTTCTATTCCCCTGCTTCAAGTCTGCATTCTATCCTAAACCAGATTTTTCTGCCCACCATCACCCCCAAAGCTTTCTAGTCCCACATTTTGCCTATCTTTCCAGGATTTTGCTGGTATTTAGCCCTTTTATTAGCCTGCACTTCCCTGGTCTCTGATACACATTCATGAGAGAGAGAGAGTGTGTGTGTGTGTGCTTATATGTGTGTGTGATGCTCTGGAAGCTTTGAGGGAGCTCCAGCTCACAATTTGTCCTTCAAATATAAGACTTCAGGTTATTGGTTTAATCATGAGAATAATGCCTGGCACAAGGTAAGCACTTAATAAACATTTAGCTGCTGTTGCTGCTGTGATTTCTCACTCCTCAAATGAGAATCCCTTCTGAACTTGCCAATTTCCAAGTCAACAACTCCTCCTCCTTTTCTTTCAAATTGTCAAGATTTATGGAGTATACCAAGATTTTTACAAACTGCACTTAGTTTTGTACTCAGTGTCACCGTAAGGCTTAAGAGTTTATCACCTTGAACCCTTGCAGCATTTAAGAGGAGTGGGACTAATCTGTTGGTATTTTCTGTGTCTGGCAATTTGTGTAATGGGAGGAGTTCTGTTTCATTAATCCACCTAAATGGTATAAGGACTCTACCCCTCCCCCTGACTCCAATCTCCATTTCCTTTCTTCACTATCCAAAGGGGTCTGTTCAGCTGCTTAGCAGCAAGCAATTAGAACAGCCAGTCTACTTAGACATTACGCTGGGTTTGTCTGACCTAATATACATGAAGACTCAGTGTTCCCAAAGGGACCCTTCCTTTTTTAAAGGAAGAAATTAATGATATCCCTTTTCATTAAATTGGTGCCAGGTATTTTCTCTAAGCAGGCTATTTAGAAGAACAAATTCAAACAGGTCCAAGAAACAAATGCAAAAGATCTACAAAGCTCTTACAGGATGAGTTTACATACTATCCTAATTTCAAAGGAAAAGTTTTTATACCAGGACACAATGGCTGGGCTCTCCCAGTGGGCACACAGCAACTCTAAATGTCAAACTCTGCATTTGTGCAGAAATCAGATAAGCGCAAAGAGCTCTAGGCTTGTTTCTGTTCTTAACTGACTTGTCCTCCCAAGGACAGTTCACATGCTAACTCATTACACAGGTCTGAATGTTTGGGGTGTGGGTGGGGGACAGAACATCCAAGGATCCACTCCAAAGCTCCAAGGATCGAATGACAAAGTATCCATTCCATTTGTTTTTCACTGCTATATTTACCCGTGCTCAGAGTAGTTCAGCTCACAGCATCGCTGGTACTCTGCCTTCTGATTTTCAACTTGTGTTGCTGTCTGGGAACCAGGGCTCTTCTCATCTTTTGTGGGCTGGTCATTCTTTGCTCTAGACCACATCCTCTTAATCAGTCCATTAATGGAACCCCCGCTTCTCATGGCAGTTTCTATTTAACACTGTGGGAAGGCACTGGAAAAAAGTACATCCCATTGTGTCTCCCCTTAGGGAGTTAGAATAGATGCTCCCTTTAAACTACCACTCTGAGCAGATCAACCCATATGAGCATAGGGGACACCCTTAAATAACTGCTGAGTGGTTAGGGGAATGAACACACACTGTATAAAGGCCTTGTTTACATTAACTGTAACCAGTAAATTATAAACATTGACCTTACAGCAATTCTTTTCTCTTCAGCGCTCCTGACAAATGGTCATCTAGTCTGCTTTGATACATTTTTTTCCTAGACCTTTTTTCATTGTGAGACTCTTGGAGAAGCTAATGGAATTCATGCACTCTGACCCTAAAAATATTTTGCATATAATGTCAAGAATTCTTTGAATGTCTTCATGTTCCCATCAGAGTCTACATTCCAGGTTAAGACTCTCTATACTAGTGAGAGGAATTGGCTGATTTTGAGGACTATCAATCTTGGTTAGAAAACTTAGTAGAAGGGTTTGTTTTTTCTTGCTCCCCAATAACTGAACAAAAAAAAATGGCTACTTCTTTTAGCATATGGTGGTTCTCCAAATATTGGTAGATTGCTATAGCTTTCTCAGTTAGACTTCTCTTCGAGGTTTTTGGCTCTGTAATTCATCAAATGACCCTTAAAAGCTGTGTCTGCATTCAGGAAGTTTTGTGCCAGGATCTAAGGTCTCGGGACTAGACTAGACAACGCACACACACTTGAAAAGGATAGAGCTGTGGCCTCTCAAAAATGCTATGGCAGGTTACTACAGAGTTTTCCTTCTTCATTGATAAAAAAAAATTATCCCCTTTTAAAAAACTAAAAACCTCATAATTATTGAAAAGACTAAAACATTGAGCCCTATATTTATTTCTCTATCACCTTAGCTCCTTTTTTTTAATCAAAAGAATACTGCTTAGCTATTGCTCAATTTTTCATACTTAATAGAGAAGGAGGATTCTTACGAGAATTCTGGAATGAAAGTTGGAGCATAAAGATTGAGATAAAATCATTTTACACTTTCCCTTTAACTCCTGCAAGGTGGGGTTAATGTTTTCTGAGCCACTTTTAAATAGATGATTTAGGCATAACATATATTAGTATTATTATTGCTGTCCTTGAAAGCAGTTTTTTTCCTGCTTCTCGTTAATATCAACCTGAACTTAGATGCTACCCCCGGACTTCTTAGGCCACTAATTTTGATAAGAGTAATAATGGTCCCCAAAATCTCATATGTTGTGTTTTGGAGATTTAATATTGTCTTTAGTTTTTCTTTCATGAAAAGCTGCATTGTAACTATGTAGAATTTAGAGAAGAATCATGGGGAAAAAAACAAAACAATTCATAAAAACCCCAAATAATAGCAACAAGCCTGACTGAACGTCTAGAGCTGAGGTATTTGGATTTGGTTTTACGCAGTAAATCGGCCCTCACAGAAAAGTGAGTAGGTTGGGCCAAGTCATGCCTGATTTCCCTACACTTATATTATTCTGTAATGAGAAGAGGCCGAGGGTGAATAATGATGGTCTGTGCATTGACGGATACTTATCATGCTATCTGCCACCAGTAAAATGATTGCAGTCTCTGATAAACTTGGTTGTGACCCCCATTTTAACATTTTACATACTTCCTTCAAGTCTACTCACCCCCTAAAAGTGTTTTCGTGCCTATCCTATTACAGTTGACTCTCTTTACCTTGATGTGGAGGCTGGAAGGTATGGGCCTATGGCCTTTCCTCAAATCCTAGAATATATATATGTGTGTGTGTGTGTGTGTGTGTGTGTGTGTGTGTGTGTGTAAAACAAGGGATGTATCAGAACAAATTAGGATAAATTGGGTATTGTTTAATTAAGGAGATTATAGCAAAAGGTTTATGGGCAGGAGTGGAGCTGTTACCACACATACATACCTAAAGGGGCAAGGAAAGGGCATGAAATGTGGAATCCAGATTGAAAGGGCCACATGAGGATAGGGGCCTTAAGAAGAGAGCTAACTTTTAGCAAAGGACACATTCAACACAAGACAACCCCACAGAGGATGCTGGGGAATAAGAGTATTTTCTCTTTCTTTCTTCACTCTCTTTCTTTCCTCTGATTTCTTGCTAGGGCTCTCTATTGGCCAAACCAATGGAAAGCCGAGTAGTCCGTCCAGGTCAGCTTCTGGGGCAGAGAACTTGGTAGAAATGGATGGAGAGTGGATCTGTAGGGAAGGAATGCTACCTCATTTAAAAGGACCCAATAGAATGCAAATTGGTGCAGCCACTCTGGAGAATAGTATGGAGGTTCCTCAAAAAGTTAAAAATAGAACTACTGTACAATCTAGCAATTGCACTACTAGGTATTTACCCAAAGGATATAAAAATATAGATTCGAAGGGGTACATGCACCCTGCTGTTGTAAGCAACATTATCAACAATAGCCAAGGTCTGGAGAGAGCCCAGATGTCCATCGACTGATGAATGGATAAAGAAGATTGGTGTGAGGAAAGAACATCCAATGGAAAAAAGACAGTCTCTTTAACAAATGGTGCTGGGAGAACTGGACAGCAACATGCAGAAGGTTGAAACTAGACCACTTTCTGACACCATTCACAAAAATAAACTCAAAATGGATAATGGACCTGAATGTGAGACAGGAAACCATCAAAACCCTAGAGGAGAAATCAGGAAAAGACCTCTCTGACCTCAGCCGTAGCAATCTCTTACTCGACACATCCCCAAAGGCAAGGGAATTAAAAGCAAAAATGAACTACTGGGACCTTATGAAGATAAAAAGCTTCTGCACAGCAAAGGAAACAACCAAAAAAACTAAAAGGCAACCAACGGAATGGGAAAAGATATTTGCAAATGACATATCAGACAAAGGGCTAGTATCCAAAATCTATAAAGAAGTCACCAAACTCCACACCCGTAAAACAAATAACCCAGTGAAGAAATGGGCAGAAAACATGAATAGACACTTCTCTAAAGAAGACATCCGGATGGCCAACAGGCACATGAAAAGATGTTCAACGTCGCTCCTCATCAGGGAAATACAAATCAAAACCACACTCAGATATCACCTCACGCCAGTCAGAGTGGCCAAAATGAACAAATCAGGAGACTATAGATGCTGGCGAGGATGTGGAGAAATGGGAACCCTCTTGCACTGTTGGTGGGAATGCAAATTGGTGCAGCCACTCTGGAAAACAGTGTGGAGGTTCCTCAAAAAATTAAAAATAGACCTACCCTATGACCCAGCAATAGCACTGCTAGGAATTTACCCAAGGGATACAGGAGTACTGATGCATAGGGGCACTTGTACCCCAATGTTTATAGCAGCACTCTCAACAATAGCCAAATTATGGAAAGAGCCTAAATGTCCATCAACTGACGAATGGATAAAGAAATTGTGGTTTATATACACAATGGAATACTACGTGGCAATGAGAAAGAATGAAATATGGCCTTTTGTAGCAACGTGGATGGAACTGGAGAGTGTGATGCTAAGTGAAATAAGCCATACAGAGAAAGACAGATACCATATGGTTTCACTCTTATGTGGATCCTGAGAAACTTAACAGAAACCCATGGGGGAGGGGAAGAAAAAAAAAAAAAAAGAGGTTAGAGTGGGCGAGAGCCAAAGCATAAGAGACTCTTAAAAACTGAGAACAAACTGAGGGTTGATGGGGGGTGGGAGGGAGGGGAGGGTGGGTGATGGGTATTGAGGAGGGCACCTGTTGGGATGAGCACTGGGTGTTGTATGGAAACCAATTTGACAATAAATTTCATATATTAAAAAAAATAAAATAAAAAAAGAAGATTGGTGTGTGTGTGTGTGTGTGTGTGTGTACATATACATATACACACGTATATATATATACACACAATAGAATATTACTCAACCATCAAAAAAATTAAATCTTGCCATTTTCAATGACATGATGGAGCTAGAGTGTATTATGCTAAGTAAAATAAATCAAAGGAAGACAAATGCCATGTGATTTCACTCATGTGGAATTTAAGAAACAAAACAGATGAACATATCAGTGAGGTAGCAGGGGTGGGGATTGGGAAGAGAGAGGGAAACAATGAGAGACTCTTAAAGACAGAGAACAAACTGAGGGTTGGTGGAGGGAGGTGGGTGGGGATGGGCTAGATGGGTGAAGGGTATTAAGGAGGGCACTTGTTATGGTAATTCCTGGGTGTTGTATGTAAGTGATAAATCACTGAATTCTACTCCTGAAACCAATATTGCACTGTAAGTTAACTAACTAGAATTTAAGTAAAAATTTGGAAAAAAATTTTCTGACAGTGTAGAGCCTGACATGGGGTTTGAACTCATGAACGGTGAAATCATGACCTGAACCAACTCAAGAGTCAGACACTTAACCAGTTGAGCCACCCAGGTGCCCCTGGAAGATATTTTTAAAATAGTACATCAGTTAGGAGTTGTTCTCTGCTTTAATAAACAGACACTGAAATACAGTGACTTCGATAGATAAATGGTTACTTTCTTTATGTCACCAGAAATCCAGGGAGGTAGGCAGTTCCTGGCATTGGTTCAGAAGATCAAAAATGTCAGGCATGGCCAAGACTCTGCAACTCTCTTGGCTTTTCTTTCATGATCCCAAGATGGCTGCTGGAGATCCAGCCATCATGGCTGCTTTCTTTGCAAAAGAGCAAGAAGGATTTTCCTGGAAGCCCCACTCAGTGACTTCTGTTTACATCTAATGGGCCTCCTTTATCTATAGAAGCTGGAAAACATTTGAGTTGATCACATTGTGCCCCATACCATATAAGAGTTCTGTTGGAAAAGAAATAGGGAAGAATGGAAGTTGAATAGACAACTAGTAGTATCTATCCTACGTAGAAATTAATCATCTACAGTACATATGCCCAAGGACGTTGTTTCATGCTGGTTTCGAAACTTGGGAATCCTCAAGTACTATGAATCAGATATTCCCTCCTGAATGATCAGGTTTAGCCTCAGCTGCTTCATGGAATATCAAGGCTTACAGGCAAGAAAAAGACCACTTACAAGAGATGGTTATAAAATTCCCAGGCACATATTCAAGTGCCTTGTGGAGAAAGTTTGCAAACAAAATGAAGCTATTTCTGGTAAAGTCTAAAAGTAGAAGAAATGGAAAAAACACACTTTGTTAGCATGCTGATGGAAGTATAAAGGAACAATTTTTGTACAAAAATATTTTTCAGTACATATTGAGAGCCTTTAAAAAAGTGTTCAGATCCTCTATGCCAATAATTCACTCAGAATTTGCCCTTTTAAAAAGCCTAGAAAAAGTTAAGAGGGCGCCTGGATGGCTCAGTCACTTAAGCATCTGACTCTTTTTTTTTTTTTCAATATATGAAGTTTATTGTCAAATTGGTTTCCATACAACACCCAGTGCTCATCCCAAAAGGTGCCCTCCTCAATACCCATCACCCACCCTCCCCTCCCTCCCACCCCCCATCAACCCTCAGTTTGTTCTCAGTTTTTAAGAGTCTCTTATGCTTTGGCTCTCTCCCACTCTAACCTCCTTTTTTTTTTTTCCCTTCCCCTCCCCCATGGGTTTCTGTTAAGTTTCTCAGGATCCACCTAAGAGTGAAAACATATGGTATCTGTCTTTCTCTGTATGGCTTATTTCACTTAGCATAACACTCTCCAGTTTAAGCATCTGACTCTTGATCTCGGCTCCGATCATGATCTCATGGTTCGTGAGTTTGAGCCCCACATTGGGCTCTGTGCTGACAGTGCAGAGCCTGCTTGGGATTCTTTCTGTCCCCCTCTCTCTCTGCTGTACCCCCACTCATTCTGTCTCTCTCTCTCTCAAAAATGGTAAGTAAACTTAAAAAAAAAGATTGTAAGTAATCTGTACACTCAGCATAGGGCTCAAACTCACAACCCCAAGATCAAGCATCACATGCTCCACCTGCTGAGCCAGCCAGGTGCCCCTAAATACTCCTTTAGAAAGAAATTGACAAAAACTTAAAGGGCAATTTATAAAAGGAGAAAATGTAAATGACTATGACTATATGCAAAAATATTCAACCTCAAAATTTAATATGAGAAATTAAAATTTTTGCCTATCAAACAGGCTAGACTAGAAAAAAATTGATGCATGGGCTATCAGGAATACAAGGAAACAAGCATTTATAGCATTGTTTGTGTCAGGGCAACAGCCTCTTTGGAGGGCAGTCTGCTAATGTATTGCTTGGCCAGCAATACCTGCTCTATAATCTTATCTTCTGACCATAATTGGATAAGAATATTGGAAAATGTGTATACTATTCTGTGACTGGTTGTATTGATGTATAAACACAACTCAATAATGTTAATTATGTCACTAGGAGAATAATGGTAGATGAACAGAGAAACAGGGACACGTTTGACAGAGGACACAATATCTAGCACATAGTAGGTGCTTAGTAAATGTTTACCAAGTGTTTATTCAGGTGAGTAGTCTCTTTTGAGGAAATTCATTTTCTTTCAAAAAGCATCTTGCAGGGGCACCTGGGTGGCTCAGTCAGTTAAGTGTCTGACTTCGGCTTAGTTCATGATCTCACAGCTTGTGAGTTCGAGCCCCGCGTTGGGCTCTGTGCTGACAGCTCAGAACCTGGAGCCTGTGTCAGATTCTGTCTCCCTGTCTCCCTGCCCCTCCTCTGCTCACGCTCTGTCTCTCTGTCTAAAATAATAAATAAAACATTAAAAAAAACAAAAGCAAAAAACATCTTGGATCTTGCACTTTAGTTGCATGTTATAAATATTTCTGGTCAACAATTGTAGCCGTGGGAATAGAGCTTAGGAGATGTGGCACAGCCATCTGTCTAGAACAGTGGGAGACTTTAAGAAATGGGATTTCTGGGGCGCCTGGGTAGCTCAGCCAGTTAAGCGTCCGACTTCGGCTCAGGTCATGATCTCACGGTCCGTGAGTTCGAGCCCCACGTCGGACTCTGTGCTGACAGCTCAGAGCCTGGAGCCTGTTTCAGATTCTGTGTCTCCCTCTCTCTCTGACCCTCCCCTGTTCATGCTCTGTCTGTCTCTGTCTCAAAAATAAATAAACGTTAAAAAAAATTTTTTTTAAAAAGGATCAGAGTAAATTAAAAAAAAAAAAGAAATGGGATTTCTTTCTTTTTTTGTCATACACACACACACACACACACACATACACACACTACACAGTCAAATTCGTTATGAAAATGAATGTGATCTCCAAATAAGACTGAAGAGAGATTAGTAGTGGGCCTGGGAAAAGTCTGCAGGGAGCAAGGTAAACTGACTTAGGTTGCTCTGTAATTTATTTAGCTATATCCAGTGCTTTGGATGAGAGGAAGCTAAACTGGGTCATCTGATTGGTAAGCATAATCATTTTAGGTAAATTAGCATGGTCTGGAGAGATGGTCTCAGGCCTGACTAAAAAGAGGCTATATAGCTTGCTTTAAAGTCTTTTCTCCTCCTCTGCTCAAACATTTTTCCCACAACACACCTGAAAAATCCCCAAACCTTTGTTGCAAAAGAATTTGGCTACAGTAATCAGTGAAGACAACTTGAAATATTGGTTTTCATATCAGCACATTAAAATATGCTTGGATTTTAATGATGAAAATATGTTGAGTTAGAAACTTCTGCAAGTTTCATTATTTATTTTCTTAGTAATTCCCAACAGAATGTGTTCAAATCACTTAGTAAGAAAGTATCTAAAATAGGATGTTAAGAGACTTATTCTTAACTGTTTCTCTTACAAAGGGAAGGATGAAGTAAAGTTGCTCAGTTAGAAGGACTCTGGATAGAAAATGCAGTTTAGGCACATAACATGGTGACTAAGAAAAAAAAATGAGTTTTAAAATGTGGCTCTGGCATTATTATTTTGTTGATGGTAACACCTGAGAATTTTTACCATGTGAATTCTATAAGCAATAATGTTAAAATAAAGCTGACATTTTAGTCTCATTTTAAATAATACATTACAGCTAGAATTTTACCACTTGACTAAGTTCTGCTTACCCCAGTAAGTAAATATTATTATCCATCTTACACAGGGAGTTATGAGTGGCCAGTAAGAAAAATTCTATTTCTTCGACACATGTTTTACTAATTTGTTAGTTATCTGCACCAAACTTACTTAAATATTGAAATTGATAGAGTTATTAGATCATGCTAGTGAAGGAAACCTCAATCATAAAAAATTATGCACCAAGTGTGAATGGGTTTGCCTTTCTTTTTTTTAATGTTTATTTATTTTTGAGACAGAGTGTGAGCAGGGGAGGGGCAGAGAGAAAGGGAAACACAGAGTCCAAAGCAGGTTCCAGGCTCCGAGCTGTCAGCACAGATCCCCCAATGCAGGGCTCGAACTCATGAACCGTGAGATCATGATCTAAGCCAAAGTCAGATGCTCAACCGACTGAGCCACCCAGGCGCCCTGGGTTTGGCATTTTGAAAAGGGTCTCACTCTCAGTAAATAAATCTGCTCTGTATAATTCTGAAGTTCAAATGTTTCTGATTAGTGGCCTGCTGTCTTATTGGTACCTCCTGGAAGGCAATAAGATTAGTAGCGTGCATGAGTTCCTCATATCTCGGCATGATTGAGTCCAGGTTTGAGAGTTGAGCAGTAACCCTGATGAAGAACCACAGCATTCTGTACACGAGTCACAGACTCAGATCCTTAGAACTTTAACTTGGGTGTTTGTCAGCCATCTAACCTTTAATATTGACATCGTTTTAAATGAGACATTTAACCCATGGCATGTGGGAAACAGGTTGTACAATTTTTGTAAGCAACCTTCAGTGAAGCCAACAACTTGAACTGTATTTCTTGCATTTATTGTCATGAAGAGGACGTCTTCTGGTCTTTCCAGAGTCTGTTTCCTAAGAGCAAAAATAAAATGATGCAATAGAAGGAGAGGGAATGATTTTATTTATAAGCTTGATGTTTAGTTATAAATCTGATTTTCATACTCTAATACCGTTTGTAATAATAAAGTGGGGTGAACCAATCAGTGGAGGCCAGCAGCACAGGCAATGGAAGAATTCATCCAAGGCAGAATAAAGGAGATAGACATTTATTTGAACGCACTGCAACAGAGCAGTGGACAGGACAGCAAAGGAGACACTGTCCAGGAGGCCATGGTGGGGGACCGTAGTTAAGGGGAGAAGTGAGGAGGTATGGGAATGTATGGAATTTTCCATTTTTGGTGCCTGTGCCTGGTCGTAAGTAGCCCATTGGTTATCTGGAGCCTGTGGGTATTGTGAGGTGGGTCCCCTAAGGATTCTGTCTGCATTCAGTCCAGGGGTCACTGTGGGCGCTTTTACCTTGCTCAGGTTTCCACTGCTCAAGCCTGTTATCTAAAAGCAGTGTCTACAGTAATTATAATAATATATTCTACTGAAAGTGTCATGCTAATACCAACATTATAACTAGATGAGTGTTCATGAAGTCAATAAGAATTTCAGGAAGATCTTTGGGAATTTAAGTGTCTCAACTGAAAATGTAAACTTTCTCTCCTACCAGTG
Source organism: Panthera uncia (assembly GCF_023721935.1). Lineage (NCBI taxonomy): Eukaryota > Metazoa > Chordata > Mammalia > Carnivora > Felidae > Panthera > Panthera uncia. Next base: position 61,526,803 of record NW_026057584.1, on the reverse strand, counting down.
GATCTTAGGTGATTCTAGTGAAGAATGTGACCTAGAGAAAAGGACTTATAGAAATGTTTGAGCTGTCTTTGGACCTGAAAGTGCGATGTCCCTTTGTGTACATAAAAAGTCAAATAGTGACATGTTTATGACCGTCAACAGGGCACGGCTCCACCTGGAGCAGCAGAGAACAAATCACTGAGCTTCGCTTCTGATCAGCACAGGCTGCTTTGTTTGGGGCCTCTGGCTGAGGCTGCAAGGGAATAATCTGCTAAATGGCTCTGTTCTTAATGCTGAAAGGCCTTCAGGCAGAAAGTTCAGTGGAAAAAAATAACAGCCTGAGTCACAAATGGAACGTCACCGTAGGAAAACCACCTTTTTCTCACAGAGAACAGAAACAACCAGCGTTTGGAACCAGGGTCTCACGTAGTCTTCACACAGCCAAGTTGTAAAAACCTTGAGATGTAGGAGTGGGATGAAGAATCACATACATTTTTATGTGCTTTCAAATTAAAATTTCATATTCCATTTAGCAGCATTTTAAAGAAGTAATAGCATTAACATTTCCTGGCAACAAATACATTTTACAGCAGATCTTCAAGTGACGTGCTGTGGTGCTCTGCTGGGCAATGGATAAATTTTGGTTGTACCAAGATACTGAAGCAGTCGGGCAGAACTGGGCAGTCCGAGCGCCTCTGTCTGCCTGGTTGTGCCATACAAACGGTGTAATTTTCTGTGTGTGTTATGCCATGGCAAAGGCTAAAAAAACCTGCTTTACAAGTAGGCTTTGCAAAATCCTTTAATTCTAAAAGAAGGAGCATGTTAAATTATTTTAGGAGTAAATACACAGAGGCAGAAAGAGTGTAGTGTAGCGTCCCCAAATAGAACGCACTATGTGCGCGGTGATAACAGAGTGTGAAGGAAGGCCAGTGGAGGAAAGCCAAGGACTTCCCGTTGGGCTTTTTTGCTTCCTTTGCTTGACCATGCTGACTTTCTAACAATAAATACTCAGTAATGTTCTAGCAAATGTTCGGGAGTGAAGGCATATGGAGCATTTGATTTTGTTTGTGTTTAAAATATGGTTTCCACACAGATGGCATTGGTTTAGCTGTTGTGTGGCTTTGTTTGGATCTTCTTTTGCTCAAAAAAGAGATGAGAACCATAGCTCTTTGAAATGTCCACCTCCCAGGTTTGTCTTCTGTAGTTTGCTTCACCACATTTGCAGAGGTACAGGCTTTTGTCCCTAAGATGTCTTCATTTGTGAGACTACAGTGACTTTCAACAGTGTTTTCAGCTGGATCTTGAAATATTAGGGTTAAGGCATAAAAGGAGGCCATGAAATTCCATGGACCATGGATTTAAATATTTAGGTTTTTAGATTCCAGAGTGCAGTTACTGTAGCAGGAATCTGGCCATGATACTTAGAGCTGATGAAGCCAACTATTTTTTTTGAAAGGTTGGATGTCCAGGGAAAAGGTCTACAAAAATGAAGTCAGTGACATATGTGTCCTATTAAATAAGTTGGTGTTTAATATCCAAAGATATTTTTAGACATCCAGTCTTTCAGTTTTTCACTACCTTGGTGAAGACAAATGGGATGACAGAAAAAACAAGAGGAACAAAATCTTAAAATACTAGAAATTCGTACAATTGTGAGTGTCACTTTTTTTGTTTGTTGATTATCATACCTACACTTTCGCATCACTTGGAGCCTGAATATTATTTCAGGGAACACGAGAGTGCTAGCTTTGTTTCCTCTTATCTGTATTTAGCTTTCCTTTTGTCTGTATTCAGCTTTTCCTAGTGGCTCTTCACCCATCTTTCCAAAAGTGAGCTAAAGTCAGTGTCTCACTTCTGCATTTCCCCAGGGAAAAATGCAGCTTCCAGCAATATTCAAATAATATGTTTTTCTCTTCACACTAAGGTGGCATCTTAGGTTAAAGCAATTCTATAATAAGACACCCACTTCCTTCAACACACATCAACAGCCTCTCAAGGGTATTTATTGAAGTAGAATCCATGAAGCTGCACTTGAATTCTATGTTAACCCCTATGCAGAAGAGTCATTTCCTTCCTGGGACCTTGTGAAAGAGAGAAAGACTCTGTAAAACCAACCTGAATTATCTTCTGAAGATTTAAATTTTGCATTGTGATGCATAGAAAAACTGAGAGTCGTGGAAATGTTTTGCTTTTATTTCCTAAGTCCTAGAATTCAGGCGATTTTGCCAGTTCTCTTCTGCAGGATCTGGTTCTTTTAACCATGTCCTCATTATACGGTGATATGGATTATTTGAACATGAGCGTATTTAGTAAATGCTTCACCCACCTAAACCTAATTTAACTAATTTGGAAGAGGATTAAGGAGACCCAGACATGGTATGATTGTGGGGGAAGATCCAAGTTTCATCTACTGAGCTGCCAGAACTATTGTTTCAAATGTTTTGAAAACAGATTTAGATCTTATACACAATCTTGGCTGAAGAAAAAGAGTTTCTCCTTTTGGAGAGAAAATGAACTTCTCCCAGCTGCTGTACCTGGAGCAGTGGTGTTTAAAGGAAAAGTATTTATCAGTTTGAAGGGTTGGAGTTGAATTGATTTGTTTGCCTCTCTTTATTTAGCTTCTTCTCTTGTGCTAGAAAACCTGATTTTACTAGAGATAAACTAATCTTTTTCATATTAGATCTTACTTAGAATACCCCCATTTCACAGATAAGGAAGGTGCCTTGTCCACACTTGTGCAGCCAAAAGGTATCAGAGCCAAGATTCCACACAGGCTCTTCTCACTGTGAAGCCTGGGCTCTGGACCACTATGCTCTGTTGTCTTCCATGGCAAACAGATTTTATTCTACTTAGTGATGTAAAATGTCGTAAGAAATGTCTTAGTCCATTTAGGTTGCTGTGACAAAAATACCACAGACTGGGTGGCTTAAACAACCAACATTCGTTTCTCACCTCGGTCCACGATCAAGGTGCCCTCAGATTCAGTGTCTGGTGAGGGCCTACTTCCTGGTGCATAGACAGGGGCCCTTTTGCTATGTCCTCACATGGCAGAAATGATGAAGGAACTTGCCTACGTCTCTTTTCCAAAGGCACTAATCTCATTCCTAATCATTTCCCAAAGGTCCACCACCAAATATTATCACGTTGGGGATTAGGATTTGAACATACCAAGTTTTGGGGAGAAGGTGGGTACACGGACTCAGTCTAGCAGACACTGCTTTTGGGCGGTTTTCCTTAATCTCTGTATGGCTGGCAGTGCCAATTTTATTTAGCAACTGACCATTCTGATCATTTGTCCTTAAAGACACAACCCCTTGTACATTACTCTGGCCTAGTTTTTGGATTCTTTATTTGCAATTTTTCTTAGTGGCTTCACAGATCTTCAGGCAGTCCTCCACTGTTACACAGATATCAGTATAAACATTTATTCTACAAATCAGCAGCACCCGGACAACCCATCTATAAATGATAGGCAGGAATTTGAAGTTCCCACAGCCTTATCCTTAAGCCTGTTGCTATCATTGCTTCCTAATGTGGTGCTAGGAACATAGTTGGGACATAATCTTTGTGAAAAAAAATGTCTATCCTATCATCCTGAAAGACTCCCCAGTAACAGCTGCCTTGCTGATTTAGAATTGCCTCCTAAAAGCCTGCTGTTAACATAACCTCATGTTTCTCAGGATAGATAACACTTTGATAGATTTAATTTAGCAGACTAGCCAGCTGGCTTTCACCTAGCAATGTGTAATTTCTGAAAGAATTGAAGACATTGGTGGATGTTTTTGAGCAAGAACAGCTAAAATATTTATTCATTTCTTGAATATACATTCATTTGTCATCTGCTGTGATCCAGGCCACAGATGTAGAAAGATAAATATGATTCTGTACCTGCTCTCAGGTGGAATAATTGTTACTATATTGTTAAACACAGAATGAAATGGGAGCCCAGTGTTAGGGCCTTTAACTTGGACTTGGGAGTTAGGGAAGGGGCCGGAAGAAGATGAGTCTGAGCTGGTTCTTACAGGGCTAGCACATGGAGTTGTTGCTTTGTACCAGAAGCTGGGCTCTGAGGAACTGTTGGAGATGAGCTGGAGAGGTAAGTTAGGTGTCAGAGCAGGAAAGGATATGTGTGCTGAAATGAAGATTGCCGTCTTTGTTCTGAGAGGTATGGGGAACCATTGAAGACATTAAGCAGAGGATGACACGTTCATTTAGAAAATTGTCTCCGGCTTCCATGTGGAAAATAGATAGGATGGGGCAAAACTGGAGATGACACTAGGAGAGAGGCAGTCGCTGTGGTCCAGGCAAGAGTTGATAAGGCCTGAATTAAAGCAGTGAGATAGGTGGAATGACTCCCACAGGGAGGACAAAAGTGGAGGGTGCAAGGCCTGGTGAATGATATATGATGGGGCTAGGAGAGGGTGGAATCTGGCATGAAACACCTTTGTTTTTGGCTTGCGCTGTCCCTGAGCACATTATAGAAAAGTGGTGCCTTTTCAGCAATGTTCTAAGCAGTGATTCTCAGTGGCAGCTAAAGATTATGATAAAATGATGCTAGAGGAGTAAGTGTGAAAACAAGGGTCAGTCTTTTGGTTTGGAATTGAAACATTGGTGGTCAGGTGGTGGAGAGGTGGAAGCAGCCATCAAAGGTTGGCATTTCCTCTACCCATGAACAGCACAGGCCCCACCCTCATGGCCAAGGTTAGCACCTGCTTACATGGGATGCACCCCTGGTACAACATGGCAGACTATCCCACTGGGTGATACACAAGCATAGATATCTGTAAACGTTTATGGCATAATTGGGAAAACAGACAATATAATATGTGTTGTGAATCTATGCCTGGTTCTCATTTTTCTAGGCCAATATATTATGAGAAATAATTCATGTCATAGCTAGTTTTCCTCTAGATATTCCTGACCCTTTTTATTCCTTGGTAATTTGCCCTATAGATTCCGATCTTTCATATTTGATCTTCTAGCAGTGCCTTGCACAGTTGGTCTCTATGTGTTTTACTAGTCAAGAATGGGGCTCAAGTAAAAGGTTTAGATTTTCTAAGTTAGATTGTAAACTCTCTAAAGCAGAACCACTCTCTATAGAAGGTATCTCTTATCGTGGAGATTGGACTGCTTTTAGGCGATACTATATGTATGTAGACTATGTTGTACCAGCAAAGTTTACCTGAATTGAGAAACTGCACTATTTAATAACTAGTGGGATGCAGGAAGCTTGTCAAAGTACAGAAACTATAGAATGGTTACCGAGCTAATTAATTCAAAATGAACACATGATTGTGTTCTTCCAGAAAAAGCTGCATGTGGGCTTAAGAACATAAGCCTTCCTACAGTCCAAGAGGTCTATCAATTCTGTTTTAAGTCTGGAAACCTGTTTATTTATTTATTTTTTGAAGTAAAATGAACAGATGACAAGGCAATTAACCTTGTAAATAAGCAGGTATAGTTTCTGGCATTTAGTGGCATGCAGGTTATAGACCTATGATTGACACAAAATTCTCCTAAAAACATTTTGTGTTATTAATTGAATAAGCTCCAAGGGAGGGAATGACTGTCCCAGCATAAGCTAGAAAAGTATTTCAAATTAAGAGGTGAGAAGATAATACCAATATGTGTTTCACAATATAGCTTTTTTAAGAAAACAAAGTTATATCTGCTCATAAACAGATACACAGATGGTCCTGTTTAAGATTAATTTCCATCAATCAATGATAGTTGTTCTTTTCCCCTCTCCAGTTTTTCTTGTTAATTAGTAACTACAGTCCCAGTTAAGTTTAGAGTTCCTTTAAAATGTGTTCAATAACTGCCTTGTAATTGTTTCTTATTAATTTCTTAGAGCTGGAATGAGCCTTAGAATTCACCAGCCAATCACCCCATTGTATAGTAGAAGAAACTAAGGACCAAGAAAGTTGAAATGACTTGCTACAGCTTAAAACAAAAAGACTTTCACCCTACGCTGTTTCAGAACACTGCAGCACTTAATATAGCATGCATGTATTTGTTAATCAGAAAAACCTTATTGTGTACTATTTGCTGAAGTTAAGTAAATTGTAAAGCCCTAACTAGTTTTGTTCTGAAATGTGACCATCTTGATGGTATGCACGCATGGTGGGCTCTCATTAACCTTCGTCAGGTTTAAGCAATATTAAATTCTAATTGGCTTCATTTTCAGTTGGCCATTATTTAATTTGTTGAGATTGACCAGTGTAATATATGGTTTTCAGGATTTCAACACAATTTGGGGATTTTTTTGCAATGCAGATATTTTCCTTTTGCCCAAGGCAATAATAGACAGGGATGCAAACACTGCTTTAAAGAGGGTGTCTGCTGATTTACATATTTTAAAAGTATTAAGATCAAAGGTAATGAGAATTTAATCCATATGGCATGCAGAAGATAAATAAGAATATTAATACTGTATCAAATACTAATTAAAAGAAACACATGGATCTAATTTTAAGAATGTAACACAGGGATGAGATACTCTTTGTAAAGTTAAGACCTGATTGTTTTGTAAAAAGGATAGTTATGGTGAGTTGGTCTTTTCCCCTCAGGGTGAACGACTGGCTGGCTCATATATACAGCTTTCATAGGATCATGATAATAATTATGAGATGGTGGTAGTGCTTTAACAGTTCACAAAGTGCTTTCATATCTTTTTTTTCCTCTGCAAAACACAACTTTTAGTCCTAGAACTCTTACCCCCACTTCAGTGAAGTAGAAATAAGCTCATAGAGGCAAATAACCCTGGACTTGACGTCAGTCTGGATCTCAGTCCAGTCTTAATCTCCCTCCCTTGCTCTCCCCCCACTTTCTCTGCCATCCTCTCTCACCCTCTCTGCTCTAAAGATGATTACTCAGAAGAGTACAGGGAAATTAGTACTTGTATTCGCTGTGAGTAATGGGTGTGTACATTGGCACATTTTTAGAGGATCTATAACTGTTCATATACTTTATGCTAGTCATCTCACTTCTAGGAAGCTAATTTTAGGAAATAATCAGAAATATGGTCAAATATTTGTGCCTAAGGATGTTTGTGGCAGTTGTAAGTGAAAAATTTTAATAAACCAAATGTCCAACAAAAGAAGAGTGTTTAAATTATAGTACATCTTACATGATGTAATGTTAGGGAGCTGTTAAAACTATGTTTACAAAGAATACTTACAGTTACCAGCAAGTGTTTATATTTAAATGTTCAAAGAAAAAAATAGAATATATGATACATAATTTTTCATGCATATTTACATACACCTACATATTTTCTGTAAAGAACCAGATAGTAAATATTTTAGCCTTTGTGGGGCATAGGGTCTCTTGCTCAGCTCTGCTATTGTAAGACAAAAGCCACAGACAGTGCATAGACAAATAATCATGGCTGTGTTCCAATAAAACTTTATTTAGAGACACTGAAATTTTAATTTCACATAATTTTCATGTGCCATAAAATATTGTTATCTTTTGATTTTTTTCAACCTTTTAAAAATATGAAAACCATTCTTAGCTCATGGGCCTTACAAAAACCACAGGCTTGGCCCAAGGGTTATTGTAGCTTACACTGTAGAAAGAAATAGCTTAAAATAGTCAATTATCTCTGGGTAACAAAATTATGGGAGGTCCTTATTTTCTACCTTAATATTCTTACCTACGTGTTCTACATTTTCTATAGTATATACATTATACTTTAATAATTGAAGAATGCACATTGTTTTTCTTTTAAGCGCTTGTTAGCATTTAATGAACCACCCTCCATGTGGCTTCAAGCTACCAGGACACAGGCCCTCTAACGCACCCTTAATCTTCTTCCTAGCTTGTCCACCGAATTTGGCCTTTATGGTGACAGGTTGTTTGGGGAGCTTTCCCTTCCCCAGAACTTTGCAGTAGCCCAATTGCACCACGTCAGTGACAGGAGCAGCTCCAGTCTCGTTTTGGGCAGCATTTGCCCGTGTCTGCTCACTGACGTAGGTCCATCCACAGATTATCAGGGTTGGCAGTTGGGCAGAAGCCCTAGTTCTTGTTTAAATGGTGATGCCTCCCGCCCACTTTTCCTGGGTGATATCTGTCAGAGTTCATCCTGTGGTGATGCTGCCAGCATCATCTCGGCCTCCTGGGTGCTTCCCAGGAGGTGCTTGCCGATGTAGCTGTGGCTCATGTGGTCCCGAAGTTTCTGGATCTTCCTAAATCTGATGGCATGTCAGCAGCCCAGACAAAAGAGCCACATTATTTTTTAAAAGAAATAATTTGTCCAGGTTTAACACCTGGCAAGTGCCAGGGGCAAGGTTCGAAAGAAAACCCCTTTCTCCCATGCCTGTTGCCTCCTAGAATCTCATGCCTAGAAAGATCTTTAGAGAACTATGAATAGTTCAACCCTTTAATTTACAAAAGGAAGTGAAGACTCCAAAAATTTATCAGCTTGCTCAAGATACAAGGCAATCAGCGTGAGAGTCCTAGATGGCTCCAGGCTTCCAGACTCCCTGTACAGTGCTCTTTTGACTTCCTCCCATGGCAGGATTAGTTGTAGGCAGGATTTGTGTTATTTTGGTTTTTTGTTTGTTTGGTTTTTTTTAAATCTCCAGATCACTTTTATTTTGTGTCTTCCCTTTCCTTTGTGTTTCCTTTTTTAAAAATACCCACAGCCGGGGTGCTTGGGTGGCTCAGTCAGTTAAGCGTCCAACTTCGGCTCAGGTTGTGATCTCACAGTTCGTGAGCTGTGCTGACAGCCTGGAGCCTGCTTCACATTCGTCTCCCTCTCTCTCTGCCCTTCCCCCACTCATGTTTTCTCTCTCTCTCTGTCAAAAATAAATAAACATTAAAAAAAAATTAAATACCCACAGCCAATTCTGTAGACTAATATGTTAAAACAGCAGAGGCCTGGTATCCTAATAATCCTTTATAAGAGCACCCCACATGTGGAACAAGGTAGCTAGAAAAAGAAATGTTTGTATATTCAGCTTTGTCAGAAAAAGACTCAATTTATGAAGTCTTGGCTAGGCGGTTAACTGCCAGCCCTCCTCTGTGAGAACGTGTGTCTGAAAAGCCCTCCCTCCAGGGAACTTCTCTGTTTCCCCATGTACCTTTCAGCTCTTTAGACTCTCCTTTCCTAGTTGGCCTATGCTCTGACCACAGCCACACCTAGAAAAAGGGCAGAGAACTAGAGCCAGAGGTCCTGGGTTCTGGCCCTAGTTCTACCTCTTAGCTCTACAATCCTGGGAATGTTTTAAGGAAAAAAAAATTCTGCTGAAACTCTCTTGTCTTTCATTTTCATTCACTAGCCAACATTTCCTGATCACCTAGAATTTTATCAAGGTTACTTTGCTGGGCTGGGGACAGAAGGAAAAGTTGGTCACAGCCCTGGCCCTTGGTGTCAACAAAGTGGCTGTAACTCCCCTGTCCACTTCCCAGAGAGCTGGGCATCCAAATTAAATTATCTATATGAAGTATTTTGAAAACTCAAACACTATGCAAATGTGAAAGGCCCTTTTTATTATCTGTGTCTGTGCTTATCACTAAAAGTCAAAAGGCAAGAGGCTGAGGCTTTCACAATGTTTAACCGATGAAGGAGGGCAGAGGGAGGCCCGGAGAGAGTTTCAAGACCTAAGGTTTCTAAAAATAAAAACAGACTGTCCACAGGTCTTTTCCTCCTACTGGTCTATCAGTATGCTACCATAAAGAGCTAAAGGCAAAGCTGATGGAAGTTAAGTTACTTCTACCTTGTGAGTAATTTGAACTTGCATGTGGTCTAATGGCTCTGAATTCATATCCCCAGGATATTAGAAATACCAACCAAAAAATGAAAAAATAAACAGCTTCCCATGTCCTTATAACCAAAAGAATAAACTTAGAAAAACTTTTCCTATTCAGATAAAGGTTTATGGTATTTGTAAGGTGTAGAGGAGAAACTGGTTATAAAGGATAATTCAACCTTAAGAACTCAAAGATGACGGACTTAACCCCTCTCTAATATTTTACCGTATTCACTTCATATGGGTATATACCCCATGAGTGGCTAATGCACATATATAAAACTGCATCTTATAAGCCTGCATGGTCCTTTGTAATCACACGTATGTTTAATTACAAGATGACTTCATTGGAAGGCTTTTGCTGGCAAGTAATTGCACATCTAACTCAAACTAGCTGAAATGATAAAGAAGATTTACTGGCTCCTTTAATGGAAATGTCCTGAGTACATGAGGTATGACTTCGTCAGGACTTCAGGCTCTGTTGTTTGCAGTCCCCTTAACTCTGCCATCCTGCATGGGTTAGCTTCACCCTTTGTTTGGTTCCTCTTAAGATGGCAAAAAGGCTAGCAGCAGTTGTTGACTTTACATCTAAATAAAACTCTATTCCTGTGGAGATAGAGCCTCCACGTTGCAGAATTTGGAATACCCCTAACCAATCCCTATGGCCAGAGGAATGATGTAGACTAATTGGCTGGTGCCTTGGTTGTATGCGCCACTTATAGTAAGGAAGGCAGTGGGGTTACTGTGACTTACGCCAATTAGGACCCATCCCTGAATCTGGGATAGGCTCAGTTTCTCCCAAATAACAACTGCTATTTGTTGTGGAAGGGATGGAATGGACTTGGGGGAGGCAACAGTATTCATTGTATCAGTCATGATCCAGTCATTAAACAGGAATCACATCAATTAGTTTAACAGAAAGAATTTAACAACTCTAGTTGTTAATCAACATTAGAGAACTGAAGGGGTGCTGTAGTGGCTCAATCGGTTGAGCATCCAACTCTTAATTTCAGCTCAGGTCATGACCTCACTGTTGTAAGATCGGGCCTCATGTCAGGCTCCGTGCTGAGCATGGAGCCTGCTTGGGATTCTCTCTCCTCTCTCTCTCTCTACCTCTCCCCAGCTCGTGCTGCCATGCACACTCTCTCTCCCACTCTCTCTTGCTCTGTCTCTCAAAGACAAAAACCCAAACGTTAGAGAATGGAAAAGGCAAAAGGGAGATACTGCAATACCCCCAACATAAAAATTTTAGGAAGCAGCTACCACTCCTAAAGCTTGAGGAGCAAAGAGAAGATGTTGTGATTGTTAGAACTTAGGCTTGGAGGAGGGGGCTTATGGAGCTAAAACACAGACTTCTGAGAAGGGTCACTATCCAAGTGGTGCTGGTATCTGAGGGAATACAGTGAGGCTAATTCTGGTGGCGTGGGACACTGCAAAATGGAGCTAAGTGCAACTATTGGAGTCAGCCGTCACTGCCAGGGTAAAGATCAGTGGCTGTGGTGATGCTGACAGAAACCAAAACATGCAAGAAGAAAATATGTATAGCTGCTGTAGTCCTTGTTACAGTAAATGAAATGGTCATAAAGATACAGTTGATGGTTTAAAATTTTTTTTAAAAAAGCGGAGGGGGGGCACCTGGGTGGCTCGGTCAGTTGAGCATCCGACTTCAGCTCAGGTCATGATCTCACGGTTTGTGGGTTTGAGCCCCGCATCAGGCTCTGTGAGGACAGCTCAGAGCCTGGAGCCTGCTTCGGATTCTGTGTCTCCCTCTCTCTCTGGCCCTCCCCCACTTGTGCTTTCTCTCTTTCTCTCTCTCTCCCTCAAAAATAAATAAAAACATTAAAAAAAATTTTTAAGATACAGTTGATGCTTATAATTTCCTTATTTCTTACTCTGTGATCTCTCAGTCAAGATCTCAATGTGTTGAGATTCTTTACCCGTCGGGTAACCCAAACTTCATTCCTGAAAGATCTGAATCTTCCCTGATTCTTCATATTTCTACTTGTTGTTTTCCATTAGTGTCTCCTGTTGGACCTGGAAGTAGTGTAAGGTTCCCCAAGAATATCCTGGGTTCCAGACAGAGTCCTCTTTGCCCTCATTATGTAGCCCCAATTCCCTGATAATCACGATCAATCCACTTAGTGAAGTCATCTCTTTGCTTGATGGTTCGGTGGCATAAGGAGTCCAGAATGCCAAGCGGCAGTCTCATCTTCTAATTCAGTGGAACCATTGTTGCATCTGGAAGCATCCCTTTCTTGGGTACCTAGACCTTCAAGCCAGGAAAACTCACAGTTGTGCGGACAAGAAGCAAAAATTCTATATAAAACTATTTTAATTATTTAGAGTAATAAAAAAATCCAGAGTAGACCGATTATCCCTGATTTATTACTCCCTTGAAAATATATTTTTATGTGAAACTTTAATCTCCTGGAGGGCAAAGTCTGTGACTGGCTCATGTTTGTATGCCCAGGGGTGGGGCGGTGGGGGGGCCTCTAATAACACCTGTATCCTGATAGACAATTAGTAAATGCTGGTTGAATGTATAGGTAGATAGGTAGCTAAATATGGCCTAACTGGCTGGTATCAGAAGACTAAAAATCTTTTCGTTTTCATTTTCGTATCGCTAGCTCACACAGGAAAGCTAGGTTTCTTCAGTCTCTGGACTTACAAATAAATTCTAGTAATCTGACTCAGCAACGCCATTTATCCATATTGGGTTGAAGATCACAAGTACGTGAGTTCCTCCGAGGAGATGTTAGGCCTCTACTCCCCTCAGAACGTCATGGCTTTTGGGTCGTGTTTAATATTGCTGTCCATTTTAACATGGAATATCTTAAATTTTAGAAGATTCATTTTCTTGTAAGTGACTTTAAACAGGGAAACATTTCATTAGCTCCTCTTCCCAAGTCCTGAGGAGCTCCTGAAATGTGAACCAAAGCAGTCTTCCACTGCCTGGAGCTGTTCCACAACATCAAACGCTTAATGAAAATGTTTTCCTCAAACCTCAAGCATTTCCAAGTATTAAATGTGAAGAGGAAAGATTTTGCTCTAACTGCAAATTGTTCTGCAACTGCAGGGTATGTGAAAAATGTGTGTGTGTGCTCACACGCACATGTGTGCACATGTACATGTATGTTTTTCCTGTTTAATACTTTTGGCATAAATTGAATATCATGCCCGAACACTCTCTAAACACAGCCATATAAAACAATACCTGTTTGGGGTATTACCAAGGGTTCTTTAGGACGAAGGAGGAGGGGTATATATCCTCTCCCAAATACAGCCAAGCTGTCAGCCTGGGAAAAGGTGGATTCTCACGCACACAAGGTCACATTGCACGCTTAGGGCTGTAATGCCTGGAGACCTACAATGGGTTGTTTGGGGGAGGAGGCATGGGTGGACAAAAGGGGTGACCAAGCAGATTAATTTTAGTTAGATTGATTTTACTAACGCACAATTTTAGGAGCTGGCCTGGACTTTAAAACAGAACAGCTGTTCTGCATTTGAAATTTCACCCTCTCCTGAGCTGCTGTGAAGTCGTTCGTTTTAAATAAGTAATATCCAAAGTAGTTCCCTGTGAGAAGGTATTGGAAACTTAGTGAACGTTTTCTGTTAAAGGATTTCAAAAGCCTCCTAAGGTAAATACAGTGAACGCTCTTAATTGCTGCTAAAATTTGCATTTTACATAATTTATACTTGGTTAAAAATGTATTAAATATCCTAAGCTGTTAATATATTCACTGTATTATCCACAATTTGCACTCGTTTTTCTGAACCAACTGCTAAAATATTCACGTGTTCACTTGGAAAACTTGCTTTAAAGACTCGATGTTATGGTCTAAGTAAACAGACCCCCCAGGAATTGTGCTGTCCCCCGCTGGTGGTGGCATTACTGAAGGAAGGAAGCCCAGACAGCTTACTGAAGGCTCAGATCTTTAGCAGTAACTCCAAAGAGCTTAGTGCTTTCTTAGAGAAATGGCTGGGTTACAGAAAGTCTGTATAGTATGGGGTATAAGTTACTGTTCTTCACAAATTCATATACTAATTTGTCCATAAATCCTGGGCAAACTAAAAGTTTATGGTTTGAATGTAATTACTCAGCATGTTTGTGGAGCTTGTCACTAAAGAAGCAACTATTCATAAAGACAATAAAATACACTTCTTGGTTGTATAATAAAATGGAGAAACTATGACCGGCAAAGAACTGGAGAATCAGCATCACCAAATTTAAAGATTTGTGATTTGTAAACAGTAGGTTTTTTTTGGATAAGACTTTTTGAAATTATTTGAGCACAGAGGAGGCACTGACAGTTACAGCCCCAATGGTTAGTGCTTTGGGTGTGTGTGTGTGTGTGGTGTGTATAAAATATTTGCAGACACCCAGAAAAGAAGAAAAATAGTACAAAAACATCCCCATAATAGGTCTTAATAGCTCACCCTATTTGCATTCAAGTTTTTTTAAGTGTTTATTTAATTTTGAGAGGGAGAAAGTGCGTGCGTGAGAGAATGCATGTGTGGGGAAGGGGCAGAGAGAGAGAGGGAGACAGAGGATCCGAAGCAGGCTCTGCCCTGTTGGTGCAGAGCCCCATGTGGGACTCAAACTCAAAAACCATGAGTTTGTGACCTGAGCCAAAATCGGAGACTTAACCGACTGAGCCACCAAGGTGCCCCATAAATTCAAGTATTTTTTAAGTTCAAATACTATTGAAACCTTCCATTACCCTATCCCAATCCTAATTTTTCTCTCTTATCCCTATGGTAATCACTGTCCTGAATTTTTATTCCCTAACATGTTTTTAACTTTTTGGTAAATGTGTAATGACAGGGTTCAGGGCACACTATCCCAAAATATGGCACTTTGACATATTAAATATGTCAAACTGAAGGAATTTGAGAAATTCCTTCAGGAAGGACTTTCTAACCTTCCACTGAAGCAGGTCATAAAAGCCTCATGTGAGAGGTTTTACCCAGAGGAAGGAAGCACCTTTATTTCCAAAGAGAAGGGACACAGGGAGGAATCTGACCCAACATGCTTGGTAACTTTTCCCAGTTTGCCACATTTAATGGCTCACCCTTGTCATATCACATCTTTCCACAACTTTTCACTCTTCATCAAACCTAGCATAAAAATACTCAAGTTTAAACATTTCTTCAGGTCTTCATTATTTTTTTAATGAAGGTTTCTGTGTCTCATAAAATGTATATTAAATAAATTTGTTTGCTTTTCTCTTAGTAATCTTAGTTTAATTTTCAGACCCAGCCATGGACCCTAAAAGGGTTGAGGAAAATTTTTCCTCCCCTACAGTAGACAGAAGCCAATTTATCCTGAAACTAAAGAATCTTGGGCTTAGGCACACTTGCTCCCATTGCTTCCTCTAAGGCTCAGAAGTTGCCAGGGCCATTGTCAAAGAAGTAGCTCCCACAACAGGAGAGAAGTCTGGAGCAGGACAGAAGTCTCACCCAAGCCTGAGGTGCATGGCCCCAGGGCTAACAGGACTGCCTCCATAGCCTCAAAACTCCCAGCAGCCAGAGTTGTTCTGCCCCTGACTCTGATCTCATCATATTCAACCCTGAGAGAACAATCTGCTTCTTGCTGAGGGCCGTGGTCCAGGCTGCCTAGAGAGGTCAGTTGGTCACTCTGCTATGCAAGAAGGACAGAAGTTACAGAGTTGTGATGCTTAAAGAATCTTTTCCAAAGTATCTTTCTTTTTGCTGACCAGCTATGCTAGCGAAAAGATGGAATGATCTTTTTATACTTAATGTAAAAAATATATTTAAAAAAATTGGAGTCAAAGAGAATCGTATTATTTTTTAATTTTTTTTTAAGTTTACTTATTTTTGAGAGAGAGAGAGTACAAGCGAAGGAGGGGCAGAGAAGGAAACACAGAATCCAAGGCAGGCTTCAGGCTCTGAGCTGTCAGCCCAGGGTCCAACATGGGGCTCAAACTCAAAAACCATGAGATCATGACCTAAGCCGTAGTCAGATGCTTAATCGACTGAACCACCCAGGTGCCCCAAAGAGAATGGTAATATAGATAGGTGTCAAATAGTTAATAATATTACATTGTTTTTCTGGATTTTGTTTGTGGTATTTGTCAGCTTTAAAAAACTTATAGTTGTGATTTTTTTCTTTTTCAAAATTAATATTCAATTTTGTACCTAGTTTATAATTGTATATTCTTTTTTTTTAAGTTCATTTATTTATTTTAAGCAAGGGAGAGAGTAAGTGTGAGCAGAGGAGGGACAGAGAGAGAGAGAGAGGGAGAGAGAGAATCCCAAGCAGCCTCCATGCTGTCAATGCAGAGCCCAACATGGGGCTCTATGTCATGAACTGCCAGATCATGACCCAAGCCAAAATCAAGAGTTAGATACTTAACCGACTGAGCCATCCAGGCACCTCTGTGTGTTCTTTTTCATAAAGAAGACCACCCCCCTAATTATTTAAGCTTCAGGCCTCACCAAAGTTTATTATATATATGAAAGCATTAATAGTGTATGTTTTTAAATTTTAAATTTTATATAAATGCAGAATATATCACTCTGCAAGTTTATTTTTCCCCTTAAATGATTCTAGTATTTATCCATGCTGATATATGTAGCACCATTTCATTAATTTTGTGAATACAACATAATATCTGTTCTCTTTTTCACTAGCATTTAGGTTGTTCATGAGTTTCCCTATTACAAATGATGCTGTGATAGATGTACATGTCTTCTTATGTGCAAGCACAAGTCATTTCCTGAGTTATATATTTCTCCAGAAACAAACTGCTGGGACACACAACATGCACATCTTCTACTGTCTAGAATATTGCCAAATTGCTCTTCAAAAATAAAATACATGGGGTGCCTGGATGGCTCAGTCGGTTAAGTGTCTGACTGGCTCAGGTCATGATCTCATGGTTTGTAGGTTCAAGCCCCACATCAGGCTCTGTGTTGACAGCTCAGAGCCTGGAGCCTGCTTCGGATTCTGTCTCTGCACCTCCCCCACTCACGCTCTGTTTGTCTCTCTCTCTCTCTCTCTCTCTCTCTCTCTCTCTCTCTCTCTCAAAAATAAACATTTAAAAAGTAATAAAATAAATAAAATACAAATTTGTATTCATAAGCAGAAAACCATGAGCCTTCCTTTTCTCCATAATCTCATCAACCCTTAGAATTTTCAGATTAAAAAAATTTTTTCTGGTCAGAAACATACAATGTATCACTTTCTTTGCTTGTCTCTGACTAATAATAAAGATAAGCACTTTCTCACATGTTATGGGCATCGGAATTTCTTTTTATGAACTGCCCAAAAAACATGTCCTTTTTCCATTTCTATTGGGTTGTTTTTCTTTCATTGATTTATAAGAATTATCTCTGAGGCACCTGGCTGGCTCAGTCAGAGGAGCATGCAACTCTTGATCTCAGGGTCATTTATTTATATATTTTTTAATTGAAGTTTTTTGTTTTTTAAGTTTACCTATTTATTGGGGTGCGTGTGTGGCTTAGTCAATTAAGCCTCTAACTTGGGCTCAGGTCATGATCTCGCAGTTTGTGAGTTCTAGCCCCACATCTCTCTCTCTCTCTCTCTCTCTCTCTCTCTCTCTCTCTCTCTCTCTCTCCCCCCCCCCCCGTTCTCTCTCTGCCCCTCCTCTCTCTCTCTCAAAATAAATAAATAAGCTTTTTTTTTATTTTGAGAGAGAGAGACAGAGACAGAGAGAGAGAACGCATGAGCAGAGAAGGGACAGAGAGAGAGAATCCCAAGCAGGCTCCATGCTGTTAGTGCAGAGCCCAGCACAGGGCTACATCTCATGAACCGTGAGGTCATGACCTGAGCCAAAACCAAGACTTGGACACTTAACTGACTGAGCCACCCAGGCCCCCTAAAACTTTTTTTAGAAAAAAGAATTCTTTCTATACTATGGATATTATTTTTTACGAGTGAGATGCATTGCAGATATATTCTCCTGCTTTTTTTGTATCTATGTGTAGTGACTTTTATTGAACATATGAATTTAATTTTAACATAGTTCTATCAGTTTCTTTTCTTTACAGCTTGTGTTCTTTGTGCCTTAAGCAATCCTCTCTCTCCAAGCTCATAAAGGTATTAAACTTCTTTTAAAATTTTGAGTACTTTGTTTTTTACACGTTTAGCTACTCACTCCGCCTCAGATTTATCTTCACATATGACATGAGAGAAGAGTCTAAAAATTTTCTTTCTTTCCATACGGGTAACCAGTTGGTTCCACTGCATTTGTTGACTAGTACTTCCTTTCCTCACTGATTTGTAAGGTAAATCATATTCTTTTACTATTGCTCTCATAACAAATTACCACTAAATTTAGTAGCTTAAAACAACATACATTTGTTATCTTACAGTTCTTGAGGTCAGAGGTCCAAAGTGGACCCTGGTGGGCTAAAATCAAGGTGTTGGCTAGGCTGCATTCCTGGTAGAGGACCTAGGGGAATATTTGTTTCCTTGTTTTTTCTAGCTTCTGGATGGTTCCTGCATTCCTTGGTTCATGGCCCCGTTCCTCCACCTTCAAACTAGCTGGGCCAGACTAAGCCCTTCCCACAGTGCCATTTCTTTGACAATGACTCTTCTTCTGCCTTTCACTTCTACTTTTAAGGAGTCTTATGCTTATGTTGGGCCCACCCAGATAAACCAGGATAATCTCTCTATTCTAAAGTCAAGTCAGCGATTAGCAAATTTTGTCCCATCTACAACCTTAAATCCCCTTTAGAATGTAACCTAACATATTCACAGATTCTGAGGACTATATTGGGGACATCTTTGGGGTGGGGGTGGTGAGGGAGGAAGTGGGGTGGGCATTATTATGCCTACCACACAGATCAAGGTTCTAAGTCTGTTTCTGGGCTTTCTGTTCTGCTCCACTGATTTGTGTACCCCTGTGCCAGTACCACACACACTATCTTAATGACAACAGCTTGATAATAAATATTGGTATCTGGGAGACTAACCCCACTGCCTTCCATTCCTGGTGGTGTTCTTCAGATTTTTATTGAATATTCTTGCTCTTCTGATCTTCTATATGAATTTAGTATTAGCTCATCAAGTTGCATAGGAAGTAGGTCTGGATTTTTCCCTGAATATGTAGTTTAAATTGGAAAGAATTTCTGTTCTTAGAAGTAAAGGATATTTTATTTATTCAGTTTGTTCAATTTGCCTTTTATATCGTTCAATGTTTTAAAAATATTTTTCCTATAAAAGTTTTTCATATCTTAAAATGTATTTATGAATTTTTGTTAAAATTGTTTCTCTATTGCTACCTAACTAATTACCCTTAAAACCTAGTGGCTTACAACAGCAAACATTTATTATCTCACAGTTTCTGAGGGCCTGGAATTCAGAAGCAGCTTAGCTGTATGATGCTGGCCCAGGACCTTTCATGAGATTTAAGATATCAGTGAGGACAGCAGTCATCTGAAGGCTTGACTATGGCTGGAGGATCTGCTTCCAAAACGGCTACTGGAAAGAAGCCTCAGTTTCTTACTGGCTCTTGGCAAGAGGTTTCAGTTCTTCACCACGTGAATCTCTCTTTAGGGCTGCTTTGTTAGTGTCTTCATGACATGATGGCTGACTTCCAATCACAAGGGATCCAAGAGAGAAAGGTTGAAGCTATAATATCTTACGTGACTCAACCTTGGAAGTCACAGACTGTTATTTCTGTGGTATCCTCTTGATCAAACAGGAATTCAAAGAAAGTGGGAAGGGCACTGGAGGCAGGTTACCACACTTCTATTTTCTGTTGCTATTATAAATGGGATTTCTTTTAATTGTATTTTTGAATTGTCCATTATTGGGATATGGAAACACTATTGATTTTTCTATGTTGATTTTGAACATCAGCCTACTAAACTCTTACTACTTTCAGTAGTTTATAGATTATCTTAGTTTTCCTATATAGTGTATCATATTGTTACAAGTAAGCAAAATTTATCTCTCTATGTCCAATTATACCCTTTTTTTCCTTGCCTTATCACATTATGTAGAAGCTTCAGTACAGTATTGGATATAAGCAGAATTAATGAGCATTACTGTCTAGTTCCTGACCTTAGAATGCCTTTAAAAGTTTCATTACTGGGGCACCTGGATGGCTCAGTCAGTTGAGCGTCTGACTTCGGTTAAAGGCTAAATACAGAGGTCACTTAGATTGCCTTCTCTCTATGCATCTCCTGGGTAAATGCAAAATTCCAAACACTGCTTCTCAAATAGCTATAGCCAGTGCAGCTCCAGAAGCCCCACGTGGGCAGGCAGTAGGAACCACAGGGTGGTTGGAGAGCTACTCAAAACTAGCCTTGAAGCTGTGTTAAATTGTAGGCCCGCTGCTTCTAGTGAGATTGTGTGTCTGCTAAGGTGGTTGTGGAAGCCGTGCTGGTGCTGGTTACTGGGAGGGGCCCCAAAGCTGCACCAAACTGTCATTTGGCTCTGTGATTAGCTGCGGCCCCCTCTGCAGACTTGGATGTTCCTCAACCATCGCAATTTTAGTTAAACAACTTAACCTCTATCTGATTTATTACAAAAGCGAATATTTACTTTATGTATAATATTTACTTTATGTATAATAATAACATTGTGCTTTTGATGGTAGTGGCATATGTTAATGAACTATCTTTTCAGGCAAGAATCTTTTGTGGCAATTTTAACAAAGCTATAAATAAATAAATTCATTCATTCATTAACTTAACAAATCAATCAATAAATTATATATATGTAATATATAATTTATATATTTATATATAAATGTATTATATAATAAACATATATTTATAATTTATAATTTATAATTTATATATAATAGGTTTATAATTTATAAATTATAAATGTTATATATATAATTTATAAATTATAAATATATAGGAAAGGAGCCGAAAGGTATGTGTCATTATAACAAGTAAACACAACCCAAAAAGTTAAGGACCATATTAATCTAAGATATGCCCCAATGTTAGACACATAGTCATAAAGCATACTTTTGATTTATAAATTACCTTTTATCCACTTTTCAGGAAGAAAAAAAAGTCCTTGCAGGGGAAAAGGCTGTTTCATGCAACATAACTTTGTGAAGAAATTCTAGGACTGTAATCAGATTCAAGTTTGTAATGGCTGGAGACACACTACCAGTCGGTCTGGAAAATTCCCAGTAAGCAAAGGGACAAGGTGGGAGCTTCTGTCAGAGAAGCTGTCGCTCCAAGAAGCAGTTTGAGAAAAGTTGAGGGTGAGGATATGAAGTTTAGCATGTAACTGCTTCTTCCTTCCTTAGAAAAAGAAAAAGAACAACATAGGCTTTGGGGCAAATGTGTGTGGGATGGAGTCAGGCCTCGGGAGAACTTTGTTTTTGAGGGAAGAGGACCTCACCGCTCTTCTCTGCAGCCCTTTGTTCACCACTAGGGTCACTGCACCCAGCTGCACAGCACTGTTAGGCCCTCTCTGAACAGCGCAGCCCTGATGTATAGGCGCCTAGCAAGGACTCTCCAGGGTCCCTTTGTCTCTGGCCTTCCCTCACAATTCCCCTTCCTTCATTTTGCCCCTGTTTCCTTCCTCTCCTTCTTTCTTCCTCCTCCTCTGTTGCGTTAAGAAATAAAGATTCATCAGGAGTTATGACTACTGAGTCCCCCAGAAAGGTGAAATAAGTACCCTGTAACAGGCATTGAATATTTAAACCTTTTGTTAACAAAAAGTTGTCATTGTTCTCTCTTGGGGCCAGGGGAGAGAAACAGTGGGACTTTCTCTGGTCACTGTCCCACAGAATCCCTTCCTAAGCTTGCTCTCTGGAAGTGGACAGACCCTTTTCCAGCAGCAGCTTGCTTCAGAGGACATTAAAGTCACAGCTTGGCGAGGACACAAGCCCTCTCCACAGCTGCTAACCTAGCCCTGGCCAGAGAATTGGAACCCAGCCTTGCCGGGGCCTTAAGGCCATTCCTGCCACACCCCTGCCCTAGACTGCTGCCACACCGCAGAGCCCTGACAGAACTGGAACTCAGATGGACTCTAATTTTAGTGTTTGAGCATATCTGTGTGCATAACTAACACTTGTCTCCCCTACCAGATTGACAGATTCTTGAGAGTGGGGATCAAGGTCTCATTCCACCTCTGGTCCCCAGTGAGCTCTGAGAGGAGAGGTCTCAACCTCACCTATGGTCATGTGGCAGAGACCCCCAGTTAGTGATCTGCTCTTTTCTGGTAGAGTCTTCTCCCACGGGGCCCTGGAAACAGTGCATCACTTCTGAGTGATGATTTCACCATTCCACTGGCCATATTCAGAGTCTCTGTGAGAAACAGGAATGACAGGTCAAGGCTGGAGGCATCATTTCTCTGAATTTTCATTTTATTTAGAGCCACTGGTCTCTATTTGACATCCTAAATCCAGGATCCATTTTTGAAGAGTTGCATTTCTCTCTAGAAAAATCAAGATGAGTACTAGGCTTATCTACACGTAGTAAATAACAATAACAGATATTTCATGAGTATTATACACTATGTGTGCACCTGGGTCAAATGTTTTTCACATGATACCTTAAATAAGAAAACATCTTTATAAGTTCCTGATAAAGAAAGAGGCTTAGAAGCTTGCCCAAGATAACACACTGGCAAACAGTACCACCTAACCTCAAACTCAGGTCTCTTGGTGAGGGGGAAAGAATTTCTATCTGAAGATGTTATTTTTTATATTAAAGCAATAATCTTCAAAAAAAATTAAACCTCAAAAAGCAAGCTAATTTACAAAGCACCTATTTTTGTTTTCAGTGTAGCCTAGCAAAGAGCCATTTTCATCATCCTCTGTGCCTTACTTTCTTTTCCTCTGCCCGTACTTATATTCGCACAATGACAAACAACTGGACCAATACAAAAATGTGCTAACACCCACATTTAGCATGTCATATGTACCTGCTACCAGGCATCTGCTAATTAAACAAATCCAAATTTTTACTTGATTTTAAACTTTTCATCTAGGATGTGGTCCCCCTGTGGGGGTTTATTTTTGTGGTATCTCCCTCCAACAATTTTGGAAAATATTGTAAAATTGAAGTGGATGAGGTGTGGACACCTCTACCATAGCTAGAGATAAAGCTTTCTTTCTGGTTTATTTTTTCCCAGACTCTGTACACCCATCACTTTCATGAAGTATTTATTTACCAATTAGTCAGCACTGTGAACTGGTTGATTTAATGATCTCTCCTATGATTTATGCATAACTTTTATTAATTGAGCCTGTGGAGATGAAGGGCGGATATAAATTAATGTGGAAAATGTATCACTTGTCATTCCTTTAAGCAAATACAGTTCTTTTCAACTATCTTTGCAGTCTTTTTCCCTTTAATTTTAGGTAAAGGGGTACATAAATACCAGGTTATATTCAGCATTTGGGTGTTGGTTGGACCTCTCACACTTGTTAACATGGTTAACAAGACCTTTTATTGATCTGTAACTTGATTCTTAATAGTTATAGTATTTCAAAGGGAAAAGGCAATAAGCTGAAGTTAAAAGGCAACTTAGAATTTCCAGCATTGCCATCAGCTAAACAGGCTGCTGATGAGTTATTTTTAGGCTCTCTGCCTTTGATTCTGACCCTTAGGAGGAAAACTGAAATAAGTTTTCAGTAGATACTAGGTAGTTCCCCTAGAAATCTGGGATGCTTTCAACAAGTCAGCATAACTGAGAACATTTCCACCCCACTCAACTCCTGAGCTTCAGATCCATGCTCCTGACTGTTACTCCTTTAATACAGTACTTTTCAACCTTGACTGCACATTGGAATCACCAGGGAAGCTTTAAAAACTATTGACTAGCCTGGGACCCACCTCCTGAGATTCTAATATAATTGTTCTGGGTGTGGCCGACCATTGGGATTATTTCAGAGTTCCCCAGATGACTCTATTGTGCAGCCAAGGCTGAAAATGATAGCTCTAGGGACACGTACAGAGAGGAGACCTGATAAATAAGTCTTACACATAAATTCCAGCATGTCCTCAGGTTGCAAATGTTTCTGTGAGCCTGAGTAATACATCCCAGGTGAACAATGTGTTACTTCTAGTGATTCATTGTGTACTGAGCCAAGAAGGGTTTCAGAAATCACTTGAGCATGTCTTTCTTTTATGGAGGACCCAGAGTATCTGTTCTTATACCTAGCTCCTCTCTGAAAGCTCAGGACAAAAAGGAGAGGCATATATACAGTCTGCTCGCTTTCACCACCTGCCTGCATTTTAGTCTTGAGCTCTTACAGAACCACCCTCACTTTTGCATATCCTTCCATGGTTTTCCAGGAGTGAACCCTGGGTCACGTTGGGCACAAGCAGGCTCTCAGGCTCACCCCCCCTTGTGACATTTGTGAGATGACTAGCCAGCATTAGGGGTACATTTGTGGGCAATGGAACAGACCCAGGTGATCAATCAGAAACCTATAGCTGTGGCCTCATCAGCAACTGGCTCTGAACAAGTAACTGAGTAAGGAAATAACTGGAGTCACAGCTCCTGGAGTTGGGAATCATATCAAGAAATCACACAGTGTTTGTTCAGGGAGTGGTTTTATTTTCCTCACTTAGGAAAGTGGCACCATTGTTGAAATGAAGTTACCAAGCAGTGGAATGAAATCTAGAAAGGGAAAGCAAGTCTTCTAATACAGACTCTATTATAACCCAGTAATAGACCTCTGTACTTCTGTGGGTTTACCCGTTGACTTTGTGGTATGTAGCCATTTGTTTTGTCGCCTTTACCTTGTGACCTAAGATTCATAGGCCCAGTTTTCAGTTCCTCTGCACTAGACTCAAGAGAAATACCAGGCTGAAAGCAGTACTTTTCACAGCAGGTTTCACAGCAGGCTGGGCCTCACCAAAGTGATTTATGTGTTTTTACTTGGAGACTATATTTTAATGCCGAGATTTTTCTGATTATCTCTTTGTGTGCACCCGCTCACCACATGGGCCCTTAATTTAGAAAATATTCAGCAATTACATGTGGAATTGATACTTTACATAAAAGCAAAAATGGTGCCTGTTATGTATATTACTGAAAAATTCGACGTCTTTTATTTTTCTGGCAATAGAGATACATGACCCAAAGAAATTGCTCGTTATTTTCCATTTTCTATGAGATGAAAAGTTCTTAATTGAAAAGCAGAGCTGCCCCTGAATAAAGGTCACATGATGGAAATTTTGGTTTCAGTGGTCCTGAAGACTTTGCCAGGCACCAGAGATACTGCTGTGTGCTCATAAATTTTAATTACTGATGACTCTGAATCAAATCTAAATTTGATTTAAACTAAATTTAAGATTTTTGAAATTAATTTTGATGTCAAAATCAGATACTTCAGGGGGTGCCTGGCTAGCTCAGTTGGTAAAATGTGCAACTCTTGATCTTGGGGTTGTGAGTTTTTGCCCTATGTTGGGTGTAGAGATTACATAAAAATAAAATCTTTAGGGGTGCCTGGTTGGCTCAGTCGGTTAAATGTCCGACTTCGGCTCAGGTCATGATCTCACAGTTTGTGAGTTTGAGCCCCACATTGGATTCTGTACCTGGAATCCAGCTCAGAACCTGGAGCCTGCTTCGGATTCTGTGTCTCCCTCTCTTTCTGCCCCTCCCTGCTCAAGCTCTGTATCTCTCCCCTTCAAAAATAAATAAACATTAAATAAAATAAAATCTTTAAAAAGTAAAAATACATGTAGATGCATACATACATACATACATAAAAATAAAATCATTTAAAAAATCAGATACTTCAGCTTCATGAAACATCATTCTTCTAGGAACTGCTGCTTTGACACTTGATTATCCAAATATTTAACACTTTGTGTAAACAACACTTAAACTCAATTTGGAACTCAATTTGAATTTTTTTAAATGAATCAGTGTATCAGTTTTCTGTCTTGCCAAGTCTGCCCAGTGCCAAACAAGCTGAATGTCGTCCGCATGTTTGCTGTCAGTGGCACTTTGTGATGTAGAAAAGTAATGGCAACCAACTGTAACAGAAAGGATTTACATAGCACCTCACAAATGTCTTTGCAAAACAACGGTGCATGACATGGATCTTTTAAGTTGTTGAATTCACACTTGTACAGGTAACGGAGAGGAAACAACTACTCCCGAACACAGAAGCATAAAGGATCTATGTCTTTATTAGCTTGGCTAAAATATGCCTCAGATTTGTCACTTTCTTTTTTTTTTTAATTTTTTTTTTAATGTTTATTTATTTTTGAGACAGGGAGAGACAGAGCATGAACAGGGGAGGGTCAGAGAGAGGGAGACACAGAATATGAAGCAGGCTCCAGGCTCTGAGCTGTCAGCACAGAGCCCGACGCGGGGCTAGAACTCACGGACCGCAAGATCATGACCTGAGCCGAAGTCGGACGCTTAACCGACTGAGCCACCCAGGCGCCCCCAGACTTGTCACTTTCTATAGTTAATATTCTAATCACAACCACTGTCCAAACTAAGAACTCAGAGGTGAGAGGTGTATATACACATATCTGTGAGTGTATAGATATAGATCTATAATTAGATATAGATATATATATCTATTAGATAATATATATATATTAGATATAGATATATAATTATTTCCTTTCTATGTTTATAAACTTTTATGTATTTATAAAGAAAACAGGAAGTTACTTTCCAGAACAAAAATTTTGTAAGTTACTTTCTTTGAAAACAACCAAAAGGCATAGGAGAATGAATGTTTCCTATGAATAAAGGGACAAAGATTAAAAAATTGAGGGTTTTTTTCTCAAAAGTTCTGTCTTAACTTTTCTCTTTTGAGTATGAGTTGATACCCTAAGCTGTTTGGAAACAACTGGAAATACTCCCTTCATATTTTGATTGTACATCTAATGAAATTTCCTATTATGTCCCCACCCCCACATTAACACATTTCATTTTTAAGTCACCTGTAATGAGGGAGCCAGGCACAAAGCAGACCGAAACCAGCAGAATGCTCTTCTTCTCACACCTTAGCTAAGGCTGTTTTTTTTTAAACATTGTTCCAAACATTTCTATTTCCGTTATCAGAAGTAATGCATTATATGGGGTTTTTTTTTTTTTTGTTTTTTGTTTTTTGTTTTTGCCTCAAAACTCTCTGAGTCAACAAAATCCAATTACCTAAAAGATTTTTCTTTCTTTATCTGTATATTTTCCTCCATGAAGGACAGGACATGGAACTGAGCTAAGAAAATCCAGCTTAATTTGGAGGGAGTAAAAAAATAAAAGAAGTCTGCTGCTCTCTTTTAAACCTAAGGAGGGTAGAGGGGGTATTACACTTTTGATACCAAATTTAGAATTTTCTGGAAAGTGGTCAGTAGTATTCAAAATGGCTTCTTTCCTTCAGGACCGGGATGCTGCTGAGAAAAACTCCTGGCCGAAATGCTTTCTTCACACTCACAGTCTCTCAGACTTTTGACTTCGCCATGGGATCCTTGTCAATTTAACTTGAGAAAATATGTCTCAATATTCAGAGGCCACAGATTCCTGCTATAGTGGGCTGGCAGAGGAAAAAGGTTATATTACCACCTTTGCTCCCATCATCCAGCTGGGCCTTTGGATACTTTATTATTTCTCCCTCCCTACTTGGGACTTTTATTTTTTCCCAGTAGCCTCAGGCATAATAATTTTTTCTTTCCTTGGTGAAAACTATTGATACAATTATTTAATTTAGGTTTTTGATTGCTCTCCTTGGAGCACCAGCGGATTCCTGTGGATTAGCTTGAATAGTGTCAATATGTGCCTGCAATTTTAGACCTTCACAAATGCTAATCTCCTTCCCAGAAGGCCTAAAACTCTTGGGTCTCTGTGTTAAAGGTACATAGGGCCTCTGTTATTTCTCATGATGATGCTAAATGAGTTCAAACCCCATTCTCTGAGATCAAAAATAAAAAAATCAAAGAGGTGTTGGGTTGTAAACCACACCTTTTCACATTTCAGTGGACAAAAGAGATTTTCTATGAAAACGTGAGGTTAATGACAACAGAGGTCAGTGATACAAAGGATGGCTAACACTTGTCAGTTGGCAGGTCCAGTGTGGGAAGGGAGAGTGAAACAGAGCAGCACAAAAGACTTTTTTTTCTTTTCTGGCAAATTCTCCTGCAGATTTTCAACAAAACCTGGATTCATAGAACTTTAGAGATCTTAGAGGTCATCTAGTACAGCCCTCTTGTTTTACAGCTGAGCACCACACTTCTCGTTAACTTTCTTAATATTTCTTGCTCCAGCTTTCGGCTAAAAAAATAACGTATATTCAGAATACATAAATATTATGTATTAAACTCATTAAAAATGCACTAAGCTTAATAGCATAAATTTAGAGCCTGTAGGTGCCTTACTTCCTAGCTGAAGTCTCTTATATCTACCATTTTGCAATTAACATGCACTCACTCTCAACTCAGGATAATATATCCCATTTTCTAAATACGCCACACCGGGGAGCCCCCCCCACCCCCCCGCCAATGCCTTATCTTATTCAATCCTCACAGTATCCCTGTTGAAATAGATTTTTTTAATTCCGTTTACACATGTGGAAACTGAGGTAGGAAGAGGTTAAATCATCTGTCCAAAATCCCATAGCTACATGCTGAGATTTCAGCCGAATTTATCTGAACCAAAGCTCTGTCATAACCACACTGCCTCCTACGTTGAGTGTTAAATCACTCTCGTGTGTGCCTTTCTGTTGACAGGGGTACTTTTGGAGGACCTTGAGGACTTTTTAGGTGGGGTGGAGTAGAAACATCCTTAGCAAGCTTTACATTGGGGTCAGGATGATGGTGCAGGGCCAGCTTGGCAACAATAATGAAGCTGCTCTTCAAAGACAGGATTGAACTGGTAGTCCCCTGTGAGAGTCCCTTTAATAATCCCATTCTCTGTGCCTGAAAAGGAAAGAGAACCAAAGATTTGCAGAAATTTTAGAGCAAGAAGAAGCCCTTATGGGTTTCTTAATAAACCCATAAGAAAACTAAGACTGAGAAATTAAGAGACCTGGTACCATTTCTCGGTTAAGACAAGATGAATGGGGATTGGCAGGGAAAGGGAATGGAAGGCAGTTCACATCGACGGAGCACCTACTATGTGCCAGGCTCTGTGCCAGATGCTTTTTGAGTATCATTTCCTTTCCCATCTCCCTCACTGAGGGCCTGTTTAGTGATTTCACCTTGGTGCCCTCATACAGCTGTAGTAGATGCTCAATAAATACCACTGACTGTTCCAATATATTACTGAATGAACTCCTCCCCGACTAGCCTTACCATCTCCATTTTACGAATGAGGAAACTGAGGTTCGGTGACCTGACGTAGCTTACCCATGTTCACCGAGTTTACCCATTGACTCCAGAGCCCACAACTCCTTGCACACATTACTGTAGAAAAGATACATATCCAAGCAGATAAACAGACCTGAATATCAACTTTCACTGCCTCTCTCCTACTTTTTAGCAGAGCTGGAGAACAGAGATCTGAGTAAGGTCTGTTAGCCCTATGATGTCATTATTCTCACAAAATATGCTAGGATCCACTTACAGTATGCTGTGAGGTATCATAAATAATTAAAAGAGAACTGCACATCTTAAAATAAATGAGCTCCATACACTTGAACATGATGCAGCCTTGGATTTCCACTGTTTTGTTTCCAGCTCTCTCTGATGTGCACCCTGGTAGTCATTAGTCAGGAGCATCTGTAAGATTTTCCTATGTCATGAGACGGCCGACCATTTTTCATGGAAAATCCTTATTATTTCATGGAGCTCACCAATTTTACACATTGTGATATGAATAATAACACTGTAACCAACAACTGTTGGTGTTGCCAGCCCAGCATTCCTTCTCCTTCACTTCTTCTGATGTCACCTACTTCTTTTGGGAAATTGTCTCCTAACACACACACTTCACGTGGTTCTGATGAGACTCTCAGGCGAGTTATGCTAAATCCTGGTCAAAACGCTGGGTATGTGCCCCAGGCCTGGTCTATCAGAATTACTTATCCCCCAGCCACTGTGATTGGTCCAGGGTAGGACATATGCTTCAAGTTAGGCCTGAGGTTTTGTATATGTCTACCTCCCCCCCACCCCCAGATCACATCCTCTCATCCTGCCCCTCCCACCACCACCACCGCCGCCAAGTAGTGAAAGGCTGTATGGAGTAAAAGAGAATATTATCGATGCAGAAAGAGGAGCAGAACTCAGAGATGGAGAGAAGGACGTGTAGGCATGCAAGGGATAGTAGGACAGAGAAAACCCAGATTACATGGTTTAAACCTCCAGAATACTGGAAGCCAGCTCTTCCCCCCAGACTGCTCCATCAAATGTTTCCTATGTTGCGTAAACAAATTTAAGATGGTTTTTATCACTTGAGCTAACACATATCCAACACGTTTTCTTTTTTTTTTTTTTAACTTTATTAATTTTGAGCAAGACAGAGAGAGAAAGAAAGAAAATCCCAAGCAGGCTGTGTGCTGACAGATGTGGGGCTCGAACCCACAAACGACAAGACCATGACCTAAGCTGAAATCAAGAGTTGAACGCTTAGCTGACTAAGCCACCCAGGCGCCCCCAACATGTTTTTTGATAGCAAATGGGAGTTTTACCCTGTGTAGTTGGGGAATAAACAATAAAGTGGCTAGCTTTGTGCTATGACATCATTACCCTAAGGATAGCAGGTTCCAAGCAGCCCTCTGCTAGCCCATCAGTTGTGTGTCAAGCTGAGACCTGCCCCAACCCCAGCCCCAAGGGTGTTTCAGTCCCGCCCCCTCCTGGCAGCCTTTCTCCTTTCTGTGGTGATTCAGCCTGCTCCATGCACACACACTCTCCCAGCACATATACTTCTTTATTCCTGAGCTGGATTTGCACTTTCATCTGTCACTTTTCTGTCTATTTGACTAAAAGCAGCCCAGTAATGGGCACAGAAGGTCATTATTAAATCCTCATTGGTGGGGCGCCTGGGTGGCTCAGTCAGTTAAGCATCGGACTTTGCCTCAGGTCATGATCTCATGGTTCATGGGTTAGAGTCCTGCATCAGGCTCAGTGCTGACAGCTTAGAGCCTGGAGCCTGCTTCAGATTCTGTGTCTCCCTCTCTCGCTGCCCCTCCCCCACTCACGCTCTGTCTCTGTCTCTCTCAAAAATAAATATTTTTTTAAAAAATCCTCATTGGCTACTTGTCTCAGCTAAGAGGGTGATGTGGAGAAGGCCTGAGGACAAAGTTGTGCCCCTGGCTCCAGCATACCTGTGTGGTTCCTCGGGCTCTGGAGTCGAACGATCCCAGCTGCTTCAGCCTTCACTAGCTGTGAGAGCTCAGACAAGTCACCCTCCCAGAACTGAAGTTTTATCTGTAAAGTAGGAGCAAGAACCACCATCTTGCAGGGCTGTGGCAAGGAGAAAAGGTAATATATGGCAATGAGGCAGTCCAGCCCTAGCATGTAGGAGGTGTTCAAAAAATGAACTACTGCTTACTGTCTTACTTAGAGATGGCCAGGTGGTTGATGGGAACATCGTGGCCATGAGGAAGATAAGCCGTCTAGCACAGCTTTAGATAGGCAAAGCTAAATTATGAAACCATTCTTGACCCTGTGTCTCTACAGCCCTTTAATTTTGCACCTTTCTTGTTTACTGGTACCCTCTAGGGGTATTCCTGCGTCTCCCAGCTCCAGAAAACATGTCATCTTGGCCTTCATAGGTCTTTCTTCTCACTCTTACCTAACCAATCCTGCCCTTTTCTCAGCTAGTCTAATGAATGATTGAGGCTTCTGTGATCACCATTGCTAATGAATCCACTCTTCCCAAATATGGTTGCATGTTAGCGGGGATTTTTGCAGTATAAATGCCTGAGTCCAGGTGTTTTACAACATTTTTGCCATTTATAACACCTTCTATTCTTCTCTCTTGTGGCTGCTATATTTTGAAATTTATATCTTCTCCTAAGGGTATAATTTATTTACTAAAATTAACTTTCCCACTGTATTAATTATAGAAATGGTCGCCATTAGGGCTCAACCCACCAGCATGATATGGTCAGTGCCTCTACATTGAGTGAATTCATTTCAGGCCAAGAGGAAACAAATTCGAAGTTCCAATGAGCCTATTCATGATTTTGGCTGGGTTTGTCGGAGTACTGAAATAATCTAAGAAGCCTCATCACAATCATACTGAGCGGCATCCCTATTTTAAACCACCCTCCTCCCCCACTAAAGAAAGCTGTCCTTTCTGGTACCAGGTCTGGGAGAAGACTGGCCCTTGAGCCCCTCACATCTCACCTACTAGGTGGTCCCTCGGAGGATATTACCAGCTCCTACGGCTCCCTCTGCCTTATCTTCATCTGAGCTTGCTTTACCTAAATTCAGCTGGGCCTCAGAACACAATGCAAATCATGCAGAACGCTATTTGTAGCTATTTCACATACATAAGCATTACTGCCCATCCCTAATTGGACTGGATTTGGTCATGAAATTCCTTAATTCTGACTATGTTTTCTCCCACACAAACGATCCATAGGAGGAAGAATGACTCATTTTAAATAAGTATCTCTTCCTCTGTTCTTTTCCTCTCTTCTGCACCTCACCCACACCACGACTACACCATCTGCCCTTTACAGTGGAAAGGGTCCTTTAAGGTGGTAAGAAGCAATGCGTTTTGTAGAAGGCAATCTCCCAAACTGAAGTAGGCCTGAGAAGCCATTGTTCTTATATTCTCCAGCCACAAGCCTGTGAAATAAGTTTGTTTCTTCAGAAAGAAGTCTCTTTCACTTGCCAGCCCCTGTTCATTAGGTACTGTGATCTACCTTTGCCTCTGAGTGACCCTCATGGAGTTGGTTTTATGTCCACACATTTTTCTACTTAGATGGGAAAACATGACTGGAAAATGAAAAATGGTCTCCATGGTACCAGAATCTTTGGTTTTCTAGTGTTGACCTTGCCTTACCCTCAGCACCCCCATCTTCCTTGGGGAATCTCCCCACTGTCTAGATGGGAAGTAGGGAACACCATCCTCTCTTCCACTATAGAGTGGCTACAGAGCAGCCCTTATAAGAGGCCCTGCCAGGCTGGTGCTCCCCAGACTCTTGAGCCAACGAGGCAAGGACATGGCAGGTTGGAATCATCAATGTGGCAGTGGCCAGGCCTCTTTCAAATTCCCTGACCCTCCATAGTGCCCCTGGATCCTACTTCTTGCCCAGGCTGGGTTCTCTGCCTCCTCATCAATTTTGTGAATCCCTGACTTCCTTCCAGTAATTCCCTTTTAACTTAGGGTGGTCTCAGTTGGTTTCTGATGACTATATCCAAGACCCCTGACTTATTCTGGTACCAATGTCATGGTGAAGTAGATATAATAGTACCTATTAGTGGTGGTTCTGCTGCCAACATTTCTGGCTTTGTGGTTCTGCTGTTTATTGCTTATGCATCTAAAAGCTTTGACTCTGATATAATCAATTGTAATAAAATGGCTAGAGAAAGATCAGGACAATATTGGAATAGGGAACAAACAATTTGCAAAGGGTCTAGTTGTGCAACTTATTTCTCAACACAGCATCTAAACACCATAATCATAGCACTTGGAGACAGCAAAAATGATTGATTTTGCAGAAAATATTTGTTGTTTAATTACAGGATCATATGGGTCTTTTGGCAACCAGCAGATGCCAAAACAGACTTTAAGCACCATCTTGAGAAACTTGTGATTTGCTTAGTGTGCTTTTAATTTAAAGCATATGGCTTCACATTCAACTGCGGTGTCCAAAATGAAGACATTAGTAATGAATCACTCTATTGGAGAAAACGCAGTGCTCCCAGATCAGGTCTTTTGGTCTGTGTACTCAAATGGTTCTGTTTAGAGGCATAAACACGAAGCAGCTCTCTGTTTTAGCTGGGTGTTCCTGGGATGCATGTGACATCAAAGGGCCTCACAAGCGAATTCTCCTGCAATGTACCGTGCTTGGCACCAGGGCCCGCCTCCATCTGAATAAACAAAGTACAGTTTGGTCACTAGAAAGAATGCCCAAAAGATCATTTATTTTATGGCAACTCTTCCTTTTTTTAGTTTCTCAGCCTACTAGCTTAGCCTGAAGCTTCGTGGGAATTCAGCTATCCTGTATGGAAATTCAAAACTGCAACCCTTCTAAGAATCACATTTGTGACTGCAGGCAGGGCACCTTGGTCTTTTGAGACCACAGGTGGTCTACCTGCTGGTGAGGGATGGCCAGTGAAGAAGTGTGCAGCATAGCGGTAAAAACAAGGGCTCAGGAGTCAAATTTGAATCACGTGGCCATGTTCGAGTCCTGTGAATTTGAGCACAGCATTTCAATGATCAGATCTATAAAGTGGGGATAATAGTATCAGTCTTACAGTGTTGTGAGAATCAGATGAAATAGTCCACTGTCAGATCTAAGCTAAGAATCTGGTACCTAATAAGCTATAATAATATAACTGTAGGCTATTATTTTAATTTTTATTAAAGGCAGGATCTATTTCTTCTCTGCCTCTTTGCTTCTAGCCATGTTATGCCTTTGCTTAAATTCAATACATTTAAATTTAGTAAAGTGCCTACTGCATATTCACCCATATCTTTTTTTATCATTTTTAAAACTTTTTTAATATTTAGATTTAATATAAATATCCTTGAAATGTTTACCTTTAAACTGTCAGAATTTATCTAGCACAAATGATTAACTTCATAAATCAGTCATCATTGATGACTGTTTTCCCTTCTTGGAGGTCTTGCCTTGCTCCTTTATGACCAGGTACCAATGACAGGAAGGTAAAAGCTAAAAGCATCCCATTCAGCATACACAATATAAAGTTCTGAAGACAATCACTTCCTTGTTTATATATAATTTAATGATTTATTGTGACACATTTAATGGCTTAGTCTTTTAATTGGGCTTTCTGATGCATTTACAACAAAAAAAATTTAATATGTTTTTGGTGTTTATTTCTGAGAGAGAGAGAGATTGGGGGCTAGGGGCAGAGAGAGGAGAACAGAGGATCTAAAGTGGGCTCTGTGCTGACAACAGAAAGCCTGATGCAGGGCTCGAACTCATGAAATGCAAAATCATAACCTGAGCCAAAGTCAGATGCTTAACCAACTGAGCCACCCAGGGACCCCATAACAAAATTTTTAATACAGCGTGAATAACTGTTAATGGTATTTGTCTTACTTCACAAGGGTGCAGGGGCAGAGAAAGAGGGTTAAGATTCACTCTTAGGTCCTTTTCCCTTTTTGTTTCTGCTGTTCTCTCTTCAGCCAAGGTCTTCATCTCCTTACACTACTGCAGTGTCCTTTTTTATTCTTCCTTTTGTCCCTCCTCCAATCCACTCTACATGCCTCTGCCAGCACTATATGTCACTCTCCTGATCAGAAGCCTCAGTGTCTCCCGAGGGTCCACAAGATAAAAGACAAAATCTTTAAAACTGACTTCCAAACCTTCACAAACTTTATTTTACGTTTCTCCACTTCCCTGCCCCTGAAATACACCTTCCTAATTAGTGGTGATTCTAGGGGAAAGCCTACAAAGCACTCTGCTTCCATAATATTAGATCCATGAAAAAGCTCACTCAGATAAAAGTACTAGTATTGTTGAAATTGAAAATACTAATTGCCCATGTACTATAAAATGTGAAAGAAAGCATCTTTAGAAGACTGTCATTCTGGAAAAAAAAAACAAAATCAGGGGCGCCTAGGTGGCTCAGTCAGTGAAGCATCTGACTTCAGCTCAGGTCATGATCTCATGGTTTGTGAGTTTAAGCCCCGTCTCAGACTCTGTGTTGCCAGCTTAGAGCCTGGAGCCTGCTTCAGATTCTTTGTCTTCCTCTCTGTCTGCCCTTTCTCCACTCATGCTGTGTCTCTCTTTCTCTCAAAAACAAATAAACGTTAAAAAAAAAAAAGAAAAAATCCAATAGCGTATTATCCAAGAAAAAGCAAAACACCGAGTGCTTGCTGCATAAGCCATTTGATAACCCATACTTCTTTATTCTAAAGGATTGTTTTTATAAATGTCATAGTCAGTGTTTTCAGTGTCAGCATCAGGCTCTTCACTGACAGCTCAGAGCCTGGGGCCTGCTTTGGATTCTGTGTCTCCCTCTTTCTATTCCTCCTCAGCTTGCTCGCGCTCTCTCTCTTTCTCTCTCTCTCAAAAATAAACACTAAAAGATTTTTTTTCATTAAAAAATTTTTAAAAGAACATATTATGGTTTTAAAATGTTACGAAAAATCTCTATGCTCATCAGTAGAAAACTTGTTAAATGATGGCGCAGCCATAAAAATGGAGCCATGGAAAAGAATGAGTCGTTATCTCTATATATGTATTCTTATAGGATAGCCTCCATGTTATATCAAAATGTGAAAAAAGCAAGGCACAGAGTAAAGAAATATGCTCATGTTTGAGGTTTTATTGGGTTATGGTTTTGTTTTAAGGACAGGAGCTATGCAGCCTTAGGATTATATCTACATAGGCTATTTCACACGATACAGGAATGGCCATGGATGCCTCGAGAGCAGGGACTACAGTTCTGGGGAGGACTTATTTTTCATTCTCTACAGTCTTTTGTGCTATTTGACTTTTTTCCTATACCTAAAGTGTGTGAATTTTTCAATTAAAAAATATTAATTAAACATTGTTGACTGAGATTTGTAATGAAGTTTTACTCTCATTTAATAACCCTTAAGCTAAGAGGGAAGGGAGCTGTACCAAGAGATACAGAAACCAAGTAAGTCAGCATTTTTTGGAGTTAGGGGGGAAAAAATAAAACCCTCTTAAACAGAAGAATATTCTTGCAAGAACTATGACTGCATAGTTTTCAGAACTTAAGAGACAAAATAAGATAAAGGCAAGGATAGAAAAGCTATATTAATTAAAGTGACCCAAACAGAATTCTTCCAGAAATATGGGAAAAGAAAGTGGAGGAGAAGATGACACTTGAGGAACATGGTATTGCAGATAGAGACCACAGAAAGCAGATGTGCAACATTATGAGTTCTCAAGCCTATGTTTTTCCTGATAGCGGAAAACAATCTGGTAGCTTCCAGGTAAACTCCATCATTTCCAGGATATTTTTTATAGTATATCTTTATTAAATACTGTTAATTCTGGGCTCTCCTCCCACATCCTTCTTTTCTTATCCCCTTAGCCAAATTTTAAAACATTTTTTTACTCTATGTATTGCCTATATTCCCTCCCCTGCAGAATCCCTTGGGCACATCCCTCCTCCTGAAACACACTTGTCAGGGTCACTAAACACCTCCAGGTCACCAGATCCAGAGGACCTTCTCTGTTCCTTCCTTCTACCTCCCAGCAGCATTTGACACAGCTGACCACCTCACCATTCATAAACCATTCTCTTTTCTCGGTGCCTATAAAGACTCACCGCACACCCCTCTGGCTTTCCCCCAGCCTCATGACTGCTCTTTGCTTCCTACTAAAACCTCAAAATCTTAGAGCTCCTTGGGCCTCTGAAAACCTTTTTTACTCCTTTACATTTATTCCCCAAACCTGACATTCCATTGATGGGTTGACGACTCGCCAGTTCGTACGTCCTGCCCAAATTGTTTCTCTGGATTCTAGACATGCTTCCCACTTGGCATCCCCACTCAGATGTTCCACAGGTGATCTCATGCTTAACATGTCCAAAACTGAACTCGATTTCCTCATGGCCTCAGAAACCTTAGTCTTCCCTTGGTGTTTCCTGTCCACCCAAGGACCCAGGCCAGAAGTCTGGAAGTCATTATTCCTTGTTCCCTTTCCTTCGCCCTCTATATCCGGTCCATCAGCAGGTTATATTTTTGACTTCCTACACATATCTTTATTTTGCCTATCTCTCTCCCTCTTCAGCACCACAACCTGGTCCAGACAGCCATCGCCTCTGGCCTGCGGTAGCCTCATCAGTGGTCTTCTTGTTTCCATTCTTGTGCCTCTACTTGTATGGGACTCCCGCCAGAGATCATGATCCATGATAAGAAATAAACTGTCTCTATCTTTTTTCTTCCTATTCTCTTTCAGTAGCTTCCCGTTGACTTAAAATTCAAATTCCCTCCATCCCATCAAAGCCCTGCATAACCTGTCCTCAGCCCATTTCTCCAACTTTATCACACATTATGATCCCTTTTCTCACTACAGTCCAGCTCTGGTGGTCAGATCTGACCTGCCTCAGGATCATGAGTATGGTGTTTGCATATGCTGTTCCCTAAGCCTGGAATGCTCCCCAACCCCCACTTTTACCTCTTTTCACATGGCTGGCTTCCGTCATTCTTGAGGCCTCAACTTATCTGTCACCTTTCTGAGGAGGTATCTCTTTGGTCTTTCCTATATAATTCCCACTAAAAATAACCTATTCGTCTTTGTTTGCACTTATCATCATTTGTAGTAACTTACCTGTTCAGAGTTGAACTCCATCACTAGGATGAATAAAATCTCCAGGAAGGCAGGGATCACGTCTGTTTGCTCACCAGTGCATCCCTAGGAACTGATGCATGGAAGACTATCAATTGATTATTGCTCTCACTGTGGATTTAGGAATGTGTATTTTTGTGCAGCACTTTTTCTAGCTTTGCTATGATCTTCTTTATAAAAAGAACAAAAGTAATAAATATTCTCTTCTCTTACTAAGTAATTATTAAATATGGAAGAAAAAGCATTCATGAATAGAAATTTATATTCCAATTTTTCTCAATTATATTAAATTGAATCACATGAGATTGCTCCTATTAGATCGTTTGTTTGCTACCAAATGGCAATGTCATAAGGTTCAAACTAAGAAACAGTCTAATGAAGTGTACATATTTAGTTTAAGCTATTGTGTCAGAATAGTTCAGATTATGCTTCAGAAACAAACACCCCCCCCCCACACACACACACACGTCTTAGTGGCTTGTAACCACAAAGGCTTAATTCCTCACTTGTGTTACACCTGCTGTAGCTGTAGCTCTGCTCTGTGTCATCTTCACTCAAGGACCCAAGCTTGGTGGAGCAATTTCTATCTAGATCATTGCTGGTAATTGTGGCAGAGACTTGGCCAATCACATCCCAGCTTCCACCTAGAAATCCTCCTTTTGAGATACGTATATTTCACTGGCCAAGGGAAGTCACATGGTCACTCCTGCATTCAGCAGCGCAGGGATGTGAATCTTCCTGCCGGGAGAGGCACATTGGGGATAGCAACAGGAATATTTGGTGTAAAAGTATTACAAACTACTACTGTCAGTCTGAGCAACTGCTGCTTTCATCTGATAGTAGGTGTCTAAATTTCAGATATATTATATCCTAGCGGTAGATAGGATTAGGTTTATGCCATTTTAGTAAAAATATCTACATTGGTGTTCTAACTTGTATTTAGCATTTTATGATAACATAGGTTTGTTTGTTGCATTTAATCAGAAGCTCTAAATGAAGGCACAAAGCATGTAGAAATCAGGAATTCTAAGAGAGACAGAAATCTCTCTACTTTGCTTGCTGATTAGAAAGATTTGGTTTGTAAAGGGGAAATAACATAACTAGGGGTAACTGACTTCTGATGTACTGCTTTATTTCTTTAAGATTTTATTTTTAAGTAACGTCTACATCCAATGTGGGGCTCAAAACCTCAATCCCAAGATCAAGTGTTGCATACTCCACCAACTGAGCCGCCAGGCACCCCCGATATACTGCTTTAAACTTGTACACCTTTAAAACTACCTATAGACAGGGGTGCCTGGGTGGCTCAGTCAGTTAAGCATCCAACTTTGGCTCAGGTCATCATCTCACAGTTCATGAGTTCGAGCCATGCATCAGGCTCTGTACTGACAGCTCGGAGCCCAGAGCCTGCTTCAGATTTTGCATCTCCCTCTCTCTCTGCCCCTCCCCGTCTCACACTCTGTGTCTCTCTCCCTCTCAAAAATCAATAAACATTTTTTAAAAAATTTAAACTATAGACAAAATCCAAGGATGTTTAAGGAGTTTCCAATTTGGGGGACAGGTGTATTTCCAGAGGCTTTCTATTCTACTTAGTCTAATGATATGAATACTTATAAGCATCAGGTTGTCTGGGAACATATAGGTTCTGGGCTAATTTCATTTCTTACTTGCTATGTACTCTCTCTTTCTGCAAGATACAGATACATATAGTGTGTAAGTTCCACAACTTCTCAGTACATTTTGTGGGCTACAAAATGACTGAGCATCAAGTAATAGACATTAAAAGGATGGCACTTTGTGGGCATTGCTTTGAGTTTCCAGTGGGATTATACAAGACCGAAGGATCCAAAAGTCACCAAGAGAAGTTTCCATAAATGATAAACAGTATTTCTCACACTTCAGATTCTTATGACTGTCTAAATGTCCTTCACATGGAAGCTCTTAGAAAGAGATCACCCAGTAGAAAAAAACACATAACTTTTCTTCTGGCCTCAGTGTGCTCTGACTGGCTCATTCAAGCCTGAAGTGTAATTTTTTTTTCAGTGCTTCCAGCCTCTTTCTCATGAAATCAACCATTGATCTGAAAGTCAGAGATGCAAATCCAGAGGAAACTGGAAGCATTCCAGGGCCCACAAATAAAAAGTTAATTACCTAAGGAAAAGTACAAGAAAGACTTTTGTTTTCCACCAAAATCTCCTCCCCAGGCTATTAGCTATGTCGTACATGGGCCCGATCAATATATTAGCGCTTGAGAACCAAAGTCCCTTGGAATAAATTAATCTGTCAGGGAAAGAAATAAACAAAGAACAAATTAACATGTTTTAAGACATTGCTTAAATTTTCATAAATATAGACCTTGAGATGGGATGATGAGTTCCCAGGAGCCAGAGCTAATATTTGGTTGTAATTAAGAGTTGCTCTTTCATGTTTCGTCTGATGTAGGTGGGAAATCGCCCACGTGCTTGCAGGGTTCCTCACTCATGCTTCCTCACAATTGCCTCTGTTTACTTCATTAATAAGAAATGGATGTCTCACAAATTACACTGACACACTTAGCTTGTTTTACCTCTAGCTAATATTAAAGTAATGAAGTGCCATACACATGCACTCACACGCCATACAAGTGGGGACTCCTTCATGAATAGCCACATACTAATTTTTAATGGCTCAAAAGGACCTAATGACCAATCCATGATACACTAGACCTGTCTGAGAGGCTTAGGCAAAAGACCCCAGTGTGCTCCTCACTGGGTACAGGTGTGGAGTGTCAAAGCTAATGATTATCAGGAAGGGCAATAACTATGTAAGTTACTCATTCGTAAAAAGCATGGGAGGACTCATTTAAATATGAGAACCAGAAACCCATCTCAAACTAACTTAGGCCAAAATGTATTTATTGGAATTCAAACAATGTCATTGTGACTCCCCCACCCCCGCCACCCCCACTCTCTCCCTTCCTCCCTCCTCTCTCTCCCTCTCCCTCTCCATCTCTCACCCATTTGGGACTATTAGTTTTCAGTGTTGGTAAAATGGCCGCTGACAGCCCTGATCCTATCTCATGGTCCCAAGGGACAAAGTGTACACTCTCTCTTCCAGTGCCCTTATCTCAGATCTCTTAGAGGAACTTCAGCCCTGCCTTGTTTGTGTGCCCACCCTTGAATGGATCAGTGTGGATGGGAAAGGGGATCTCTGCTGGGCCAGGCTTGGGCCACATGTTCAGCCTGACTTGGGGATGGGAGAAAGGAGGGGAGATCAGCCACATGCAAATACCTCGAATGTGTTCCCCACAGGAAGGAGGAGGCTCTCTAACCAAATCAGAGGGGAAGAGATGTTAGGGCAAAACCGTCCACCTGGAGAATTTTTTTTTCCATTATATTCATCATGTTCAGTTGCTAAATGTAGCTAATTTTCAGAAGGGGAGACCAAGACAGAGATCTCTGTGACTTTACAGCAAGTCTGACTGCTTTTGACAAAATTATTGCCCTTTCTCAGGTGATCAGTAATTTTCTATCAAGTTCTAAACAAAAATTCCCTGGGGGTCTTGACTAACAGAAATGAGACACCTACATACATTCATTTTTGCAGCTATGGTAGCTCTGTCAAGTAAATTAAAATGTTCTTTTTACCTCTTGCCCCATCTTTAAGTATCGTTCTACTTCATGGAATGTATTGGCTCTAAATATCCTATTACTTACTATTACCAAGTTATACACAGGGAAAAGAAGCAGAGTATAGTACTTTCTTTTTTATCAGTTGAGAACTTTTAAAATGCTAATTTCTGTGTTTGAATAATTTCATAACTCAGCACTCTTGAGAATTTTGCATTTCGGTAGTAGATAAAATCTGAATTGCATATTTTGATGTGAGATGCCTGCTCTAATTATAGAGCAATTTATATATTGTGAAGCCAGTTTATATAATTCTCAGTACAAGGAGACAGAGTTGGAAATATACTCTTCAAAGCTGTATTATAACAGAAAAGAGACTAAAGTCTCTGAAGCAAGTAGCTGCAGATCCGGGAGGTCAGAAAGAGTCACTGAGTCTATTTGCCTTTTAGGAGCAGGATAAGCATGGCTTGCACTTTACTAACCTTCACGCAGGACTCGCAGATTAACCCCAGTTAACAGCGTGGCAAATTCATCAGGACCACAAACAACCACGTTCTGGAATGGGTAGAATTAGCAGGTCAGCCGTGTTGGCAACTAGACGAGGCACCACCTAGATCCTTATGAAGCAGAGATTTGGCTGATTAAAAGCATTCTGTCTCAAAATTACTTACATAGCATTGCATAGAAGCAGTGCATTTAACCCATGATTGGGGAATCTTGTTTAAAGAAAGATTCTATCAACAAGTGATATGTCTTAAGTGATTATGCGTTGCTTGTTTAGTTTTTAAGGACAAGGGCCAGAGTCACTTAGCAAAATGGAATCCCCATCAACTTGCTCTCGGGATAACATGTGTTGCAGCAAAACTTTATTTGCACAAAACGGGAGTGTCGAGGACATTGGGACCTATGAGAATTCTGCAGATTAGAAATGGAATCAGGAGTAGTTCAGTATTTCCTCTTTGAGGGCTCCCTTCTTTAGGGGTGGGAGAGGACAAGGCAGAATTGAAAAGCCTCCTCCTACTGCATTCAGTAAAATAAATAAAAGAAGGTACACTAAAGAGACCAGCAAGAAAATCTTCTAAATCTTTGAAAATAGTAACCTTGGGTGTAGCACATTTAACTTCTATCTACCTTCCCTTGTTTGTAGGAAACGTGTCAAATTCTCCCTCCCTGTAGCTTCAATGAGGGGCCTATGGACTTATTTTGCGTTGCTACAGAGAATGTAGAGATTGAAGCAGGATTTTTTTTCTTCCTCTGTGGGCCTCCATCAAAATGGGCACATTTCAAATTTCATGAATTGGTTTTTGTGAATCTCATTTCATTTCCTCATTAGCCCAAGAATCCTTCTTGAAGAGTACAAAAATATGTTGTTGTTAGTATCCTAGTGGATCTTGAGGCCGGTCTCATGGGCACTGAGTCCCACCCATGTAACAGCATGGGTTCCTGGGCGACACCTTCCCTGGACACCTGGACAGGAAAGAAAGCCTTGACTAAGCCACTCCCTCCCTACAAAGCGGCACTTCTGCCAGTTAGCATAGATGCCAATGCATCATGTTCTCTGTCACCTGCTCCTACAACTTTGGTCCACCCTCCCCCCGCCATGAACCAAAAATTTTACAAGGAAGAGCATATGAATGGCCAGGTGAAGTTTGGGAGAGAGAGGGTCACCTATGGTGTGTATTTGCATCTGAGGGTTTGTGGGGGTGTCATCAGACCTTGGGAAAGGAAGCCCAGCAGTACCAGTGCTTGGGACCTTAAGGACAATGGACTAGTCATGTGCCCTGCCCTATTATTTTGTTGTTAACAATCTGCATAACTTTCTAACATATACCATATTATTCATTATGCTTATTGTTTATTATGTTCCACCACCACCACCCCCCCACCACCACCACCAACTGGTGAGTTTCTTGAGAGCAGAGATCTTTGTTGACTGCCACATGCCCAGGGCCTGGCACAGAATAGGCCCTGAATAGAATTGAATAAGCAATAAGGGACAGATTTCACCATCAGGGAGAAAAAGACATGCTGACCCACACTCACCAATGGAGCCAGGGATTATGAGGGAGTCATGATTCTGGGTACAGTATGACAACTGGTATTTGAGCTCATCCCACAGCACCAAGACGTATGGCAGGCACTGTTGACAAGGAAGACCCCGTGTTTGTGAAATGAGAGAGATTGTTAATTTCCATAATACATAAGGACACCACAACCCTTTCTTAGCAGAGCATGACATGAGCACCTGATGTCTTTCTTCTCACTTTACCAAGGGTAGAAGTCCACAGAGCAGTTGGGACCAGGGGCCACAACTCAGGGCAGCCAGAGGAGATTAATCTGGTAACGGGAAAGAAAAGGCCAAGGTCTGGACTCTCTCCCCATGCACCTGGACTTCTTCTACCCTCACCCCCATTTTTTTCAAACTCCCACCAACTAGTCTATCAGCAATAAATCAAACTCTATTAATCTCACTTCCATACTCAGTATTTACTTTCCAGGAGCATGAAAATAACATTGCACCAGTGGTTTGGAGCACTGAACCATTTAGCCTGCTGGCACTTAGCTTCCGTGCCTGCCCAGGGATCTGAGTTCACACTGGCACTGATGGAACTTCACAACAGAGGTTATTCCATGTGATACTTTAGGCTGACTTTCTCCAGCCTGCCTTGCATGCAGGTTACCA
This sequence comes from Panthera uncia, assembly GCF_023721935.1. NCBI lineage: Eukaryota > Metazoa > Chordata > Mammalia > Carnivora > Felidae > Panthera > Panthera uncia. The sequence goes on along the minus strand of NW_026057584.1, from coordinate 61,482,432 downwards.
CTGGCTACTGCCCAAAACTTAGGCCACTCTAGTCCCCTATGCCCTCATTGCTTATCTCACTGCTTCCTGGGTTTCCTCTCCTCTGACTTATCCATTCTGCGGGCCACCATTTCCCCTGAAGTCTTCAGTGGAGCCCCATCAGCAGGATCTTGGGGTGGGGGAGGGGTCAGGGGTGGCATCCATGTCCTGCTAACTTGCCATTGCTATCTATACTCCCTTTGATCATCCTCTGTTCCTGTTGTTTGCTGACCTTATCCTGGTCATTTTACATTCAATGAATGTGTGAGTGTTTAATTTATCATCTTCTCCATTCCCAAATCTCACCACCAACTAGAGAGATTTTTTTTCGCAGCCATCCCATCTACCCATCTCCTAAACTTTACTGCTCCCTACTCCTTCATGCCAATGACCTTCATGTATTTTCCACCCAGGCATGTACTTCCATGGCTGCATTGACCCATCAAGAGCCGCTCCCCATAGGACCACAGCCTCTCCTTCCACCTCTCTCACCCTTACCTTAGCTGTTCTTCCACTGTCTCCCAGGTTCTGCTGGCTTCCCCTCCACCTGCCTTCAGCCTAGACTAGAGTTCAGTTACTCTGACAAACACTAGGTCCTTCCACCCACCATGTGGAACACCCAAGCTTCAGATTAATCCTTCTTCCTCTGCATTATACTTGCACTGTTAAGAGTTATTGCTGAAAAGCCTACCTGCCTAGGCAGTCTTGTACCACTCACAAAATAATCGTCTCCAACACTAGCTGGGCCTATAATATACCCCAAATACTAGTCCCAGACCAAGACCCACCCTCATTCCATTCTGCATCTATTTCAAGCTCTCCCCACTCGCTTCAGTCCCCTGACTCTTCTACCTCTCCCACCAGTAGAGTGTGGGGGAGCAATAGGCCATAACAAAAGGGGCATGGGCTTTGGTGCCCAATGAATCCTGGGTTCTACTCTCTGCTTCTTAGGTGGGTAACCTGAGTAAGTTAAAACTGTCTTCCATACTAAATCAGCATATAAATCTTCTATGAAGTTTTAGTGTGAGATTGGGCAGTAGGCATCAGGTTTGGGTATTTTTGTCAAACTATTCAAAAGAAACCTGCCATATCCATTCCCAGGGACCCATAACTCTAATCAGTACTGGGTTTCCATTATTTAAAAGTCACATGCACATAGTCACACTTATATACCTAGGAAAACTAAAAGCTTTCAGAAGAACTATCAAAATTAGCATGACCCTAACTACAGAACCTTAAGAACAAGATTCATCCATGCGTTTGCTTGCAAGGTTCTCTCTCTGGGGACTTGGATGTATCTTTTTAAACTCTGTTTTTTGTGACTGGAGCTTTCATTAAAACACTATCTCTGGGGTCGCCTGGGTGGCTCAGTCAGTTAAGCGTCCCAATCTTGATTTTGACTCAGGTCATGATCTCACAGTTCATGGGATCGAGCCCCGTGTTGGACTCTGCACTGAGTATGGAGCCTTCTTGGGATTCTCTCTCTCTCCCTCTCTCTCTGCCCCTCCCATGCCCACGCTCACATGCTCACACTCTTACTCTCTCTCAAAATAAAAAAATAAACTTTAAAAATGTGTTTAAAACACTATCTCTGCCAGGCTGGCCAATATGGATATAAATTTATCCAAAGTTTAGGATAGGATGATTAGAAATGAGATTCAACTCTCAGAATTGTATGTTTCTGTTGGTCATTGACCACTTGATTTGTTCTCCAAATGATGTCCACTATCTGAATCAGAAACCAATGTTATCTGACCCCCCACTCCCCTGAATCTGAGAGAGTACAGTGTCCTAGATCTTCCCAGTTACTTTTTCCGCAGACTAGGCATCTAGGACCTTGCCAAAGGCTTTATGAGGATAATTTCAGCTACCATTCATTCTTAACAATATCAGGAAAGTGTATTCACCATCTAAAAACAAAAACAGCCTGAGTCTTTTTCCTTGCTCTGGCTGCTTTGTAATCAGAACTAACGGTATTCTGAAGATTTCTGTTAGTACACAATAATGAGCTAGAATGAAAATTCCTCTTATGAATTCAACTATAATATGATATTAGTGATTCTTACAATGAGATTAGCAGCTCATTCTAAATTAGTATTGTAATACATCTTAAAGATCACATTGTAACTTGTCTTTATTCTGTAAGTCTAACAATCTATGATCAAAAGAAATAAAATACTGTATTTTAAATATTTTTTTCTTTTTTACATACTTATAGTTGAGGAGGGACACCCAAAAGTCTAAAAGGAAAAAAGAGGGGCACCTGGGTGGCTCAGTCGGTTAAGCGTCTGACTTTGGCTCAGGTCATGATCTCATGGTTCGTGAGTTAAGCCCCACATCAAGCCCTGTGCTGACAGCTCAGAGCCCGGAGCCTCCTTCAGATTCTGTGTCTCCCTCTCTCTCTCTCTCTCTCTCTCTCTCTCTCTCTCTCTCTGTCCCTCCCCTACTTGTTCTCTCTTTCAAAATTAAATAAATGTTAAACAAATTTTTTAAATAAATAAATAAAAGGAAAAAAAGAGAAGCAACTTAATGAATAATGTAAGTCAAGTCAGTGACCAAGTATATGCAACATGTGGTGTCTATGACTAACACCTCTTTGTACAGATTGTCTTAGAATGACCTGAGAAAGTGAGTCCCAGCTTGTTTTTAAATTTTCATTGTTTCAAAAATTACATCTTAAATAATCAATATTGGGCACACCCTAAGTAAAGCTGTCTGGTTTTCTCTTTTTAGTCACAGATCATACTACAGTGTGTAGAATTCCGCTAAGTGTTTGGTATGAGGCCTGCCTCCACACTTTAGGCTTCACAAACATGCCCATTCCCTCATTATCCAGCATGGATGTTCTGATTACTAGCCATTATCAAACCATTAGAATTCCTGGGCTGGTCCCAACCCAGGCACCAGTGAATTGTCATTATGGCCAGAGATTGACCTGAAAATTTGGTTTCCTGGCCCAACTCTCAAAAACAATGGACTCACTTTGAAAAACATCACTGTTCATGTTTGTATCTCCAAGAAGGGGTCTCCATGAAGTTCTTTTTTTTTTTTTTTCTTTTTCTTTTAATCCAGCTTCAACAGCCTCTTTCTTTCCAGATGGTACATGGAGCCAAGCCTGTCAGAGACCCTTAGTCTCCTGCTGCCTTTTAATGCTGGTCCTTGATTGCTAATGACCCCCAGCTGGACTGGCTCCCCAACCCATTTAACCCCACTCTGCTGGGTTCCCAGCTCATGCAGGGTGAGAGGCAGTGAGAGCTGGAAGTGAGAAGGTGCCAAGTCAGCCAGGACCTCCCGCCCTTTCGGAGGTAGTGGCGCATTTCCCGGCACCATCACGGATGTCCAAGATCACTCCAGTGGAGAGCTCCTGTTCATATGATTCTCTCTATATTGTCAGATAAATGCTACCAGGTTTCTGATCGTGAATATTTTATTGGACTAAGCCAAGATAACAGAGTCCCTGTAAAAGTGTTTCTTTAGGGTCCAAGGGTTGAGAACTGCTGGTATGGATCCCCTGAAACATGTTAGCTTGGAAACTTAAAATTAAATTGCACTGAAACTGTCAGCTCAAATGTGTCAGTATACAAAATCACTGCAGACAAGCCTGGTGATTAATTTTGTTGTCAAGGCCTAAATCACTGTCTAACACAAGAGATACCTATTTTCAGTTATGCTGATAATAGCTGTAAGTATTTACTTTGTTAAGCTTGGCTTATTTTTTTTTTTTTTTTTTTCGTGACATGCCAGAATGTGCCTATAGCTATACTGGTCAAATGAACTCAGAGAAGTAGGATTTAAGTGGAAAAAAGGTTGATGACATTAATTTGTTGAGAGATTCTGAGTCCCATGGAGAGACTCAGGTCTCTTATGACCTCCTCATGACAAGATCACTTCCCATGAGAATAAAGAGGAAGAGGGGGGTGTGATAGGTCATCCATCCGTGTATAGTTTCCATAACGGATTTTAAGTTCACATCAGATTATAAGAAACAAGACAAAGAAATTTAGTAGTTCTGTATGACCTCGAAGAACTGCAGTCTAAACTCTTAATCTGAGCGAGAACTGAGACCTTTGTGTCTCACTATTTTTATAAATCTTAAAGGTGTACTGGATAGTTGGACCAAATTTAATTAACAGTGTACTAAGGCAACTTTTTCCAAAGTGAAGCATAAAATGGGACAGTAACCCAATGTAGTTATTTTCTTTTGAACTTTATTTCCCTCAGATACTTCCTATTTTATTGGCTTTTGGAGATTAAAACTGAAAGAACCAGAGTAATCTAATTTTTTACCACTAATACTGCATTGATTTCACTTTTGCATCTCATTAGTTTAATGCAAACAAAAATCACATTTCATTTCATTTGGTCTATTATATACGTTCTTTACAATGTCTCTCTCCCTCCCTCCCTCTCTCTCTTTCCCTCTCTGCGACACACATACACACATGCACACACGCTAATCATTTGTGCATATAATCTCCCCCAAACCAAGTCAGTCATACTAATGACTGCTCTCTACATGAAAAAAGGTTTTAGAATTTGTGAACCTGGGCGAGTATTTGTACAGCTGCACAGTATTCACCTGTACATTACAGTTTTTGCTCACAGCTGGGAAGGCTGGGTGAGATTAAATGTGGTCTTTTAGTCCATCAGTAACCAAGTGACCAAGAAAGGGGTTTGGATGAACACCCCCTTGTGCAGCCTTCCTCTTTAATTGAATGAATCCTATTACGATGAAGTTCTGGTATAGTGATGGAGAAGTTTTCTCCCTAAAGCCTGATTGCATTTTGATTGGTCTTCTTTAAATTCCAACAAGGCCAATAGGGTCAACAGCATTTATGTCCATTTTGAAGATGAGTGGCTGGAACTCTGCAATCATAGCATCTTAAAGTTGGAAGAGACTTTAAAGAACCTCTTGGCTAATGGTTCTCTCTCTTTTCCTGCTTTCACACTGGTTTCATGCAAGAAAGTCTCATCAGGCTCATCTCTCACTACATACAGGCACTCACATTCTGGGAAGGAGTATGACTTCAAGGATAACAGAACATGTGTGATGTGCTGCACCACCACCCTTTGTCGAAAAATCACTATGTTAGATAAAATGTGGCATCCAGAAAAGGAAGCAATTCACCCAGGTCACATACCAGTAAGTTCCAGAAATTGAACTATGCCCAGGCCTTCCGACCCCAAGTCCGGTGTTGGTTTCACGATAGCTGACCTCCCCTTTGCACACTAACAGCAAGAACTGGGACCAGGTCTCCAACTTAGAGAGCAAGAAAGAGCTGGGGATGAATGCCCCAGGATCCTCTGCCACAAGGAATCAAAGACCCAGTCACAATTAGTTTACTAAAACCAGCACTATCTGGTGTCCCATATCCTCAAGCATTTAAAATGTCGTTCCAATCTTCAAAGACATTCTTTCATTCCATTTTTATCTGCTTTTACCCAGGACATTGTTTCCCAGCTCCGGAGTAGTTCACTAGGTGATTTGCATCTCATTAGGAGCTCCAGAAATGACATCTCCCAGCCTGCTGCCTGCTATTGTAGGTCTGCTAAGCATCAGATCCAGGTCTTAGATTTTTTTTCATGTTGACACTTTTGAAAAAGCTGAATTAATGCTTTTTTCTACTGGGCAGAGTTTGGGTGGCCATTTTGGCCTTAATTCCTACCCCCTTACCCACAAGGCCAAAGTTAGGGAACAGCCATTGTCAGGGACAGTACAGATGAAGTCAGCCATCCCCACATGAAGACATCTGGCTGGAAGGGCATATTGTGAGACCTCAGATAAACAGTTTTAAAATTCCTAAAAGCAGAGAGATGGGACAAGATGCAAACATCGTTAGTAGTATGCAAAGTAAAACAAAAGGAAAGACACCAATAGCAACCCATTGCTGATGCTAAGCTTGTGCCTTTCAAGCATTTTTTTTTACTAGTCCCAACCCTCCTGACACCCCAGAGTTCTTGTCCTACATTTATGATTGATTTAAAAGGAGTTTAGTAGGTCAGAATGGCTTTTCAGCTTTGTCATTCATTCATACCGAAACCTGCAGAAGAGCACTGCGCGACATCATACCTCTGGAAACCAGAGATAATGTTCCCGTGGTCAGCAGAATTGTTCTCTTGGAGTAAGAGAAATGATTTTCCCAGCGCCCAGGGAAATTAGTGTCCGCTTGGAGCTCAAGCCATGTGATGCAGCTTCCAGCACAAAGCAAATACCTGACAAGGCTGGGAGCCCTACTGTAGCTGCGTCCCCTTCCCAGAATTTCTTCTGCCCAACTGAAACTTCTCTGACCCGATGCCAGCCTTTTAAGATGGCAGCTAGCTAATCTGCACAGTCAACCTAAGCTTTCAGGAAAGGGTTAAGTCGTTAGGTTTTCCAGCCCTGCTACAAGTTAAAATCATCTGGAAGTGGACAGGTGGTGGGGCTGTTTTTAAAAGCAGTGATGCCAGAGTCCTACCCCTGACTAACCAAATTAGGACATCCAGGGGTGAGGCCAAGGCATCTGTATTTTTTTGTAAGTTCTTCAGATGCTGCTAATGTGCAGCCAAAGTCAAGGACCACTCTCCTATAACAAGAATTATGGTGACCCCTGAGGGACCCCTGCTCTGCCTTGTCTGCCAGGTTTTCCCACTGCATATATCTTCTGTCATCTTCACTACAACCTTGACTGGGTGATCGTCATCACCAGGTTCAGACCTCCAATAAGTGCTGGAGGTGGGATTCATACTCCAGGTTTTCTAAACCCACTGTTTTTATTTTTCTTTCACGACACTGTTATTTCTCCAAAGTGTGGGACATGGGCCTCTGGTTATCTCCAGGTCAGTTTTAAATAGTGTGTGGACGTGACCTTAAATAACACTGAGTCATGTAAAAGAAAGCTACTCCTTTTAACACTGAGTCATGTAAAAGAAAGCTACTCAATTCTCAGTTTAAAGTCTTCATATTTAGGAGAAAATCGTAGCTGTATTAATATGTCTTAAATTCCTCTCTTTTTAACAAACCTTTAAAGAAGCCCAGAACATTCTGTGGGAAACAGAATCTAACTCACGTATGATAGTACTGTTCTGTTTTCATTATATATACTTTATGGTTTACTCCTTTTTTTTTTTAATTTCTTACTGTTTATTATTTTTGAGAGGGAAAGAGACAGAATACGAGAGGGGGAGGAGCAGAGAGAGAAAGAGAGAGAGAGAGAGAGAGACAGAATCTGAAACAGGCTCCAGGCTCTGAGCTGTCAGCACAGAGCCTAATGTAGGGCTCGAAGTCACTGACCACAAGATCATGAGGTCTGAGCTGAAGTCAGAGGCTTAACCGACTGAGCCACCCAGGTGCCCCACTTTATGGTTTACTTCTATTTATGGCATATGACCCTGGCTTTCTATTTAGTACAGCAGTGAATAAAGTTTCATTCTTAAAGAAATATATTTAAGTAAAAAAAATTTTGATTTTAAAAATACTACATGAAGCATAGTACAGGTGTCTTGAATATAGCAAAAAATGTTTAAGAGGTGGATGATGACAGAAGTTTGAGAAATGCTTTCCTACAGCAGACTAATTTTAAAAAGAGGCGTCTCCAGACCTGTTAGCAAGTGGGAACTGTCAGCTATCATGCCGTCACAACAGACAGACAACAACTTGTTCCACCCATTTTAGGTCAGGCAGGACCTATGAACTTTGTTGCTGCTTCCAGCGCAAGAGGAATCCTGAAACACTATTGGTAATAAACATGGGGAGGGGGAAAAGACAGACACTCATCTGCTCAAGTAATCAATGAAATGAAATCCAAACACAAATGATGTGCCATTTTTCACCTATTGAATTATCAGACTTTTTCTTAAAGATGCTCTCCCATGCTGGTGAGGACCGTTAGAAATGTATAATCTCTTGGGGCACCTGGGTGGCTCAGTCAATTGAGTGTCCGACTCCAGCTCAGATGACGATCTCACCGGTAGTGAGTTTGAGTCCCACATCATGCTCTGTGCTGACAGCTCAGAGCCTGGAGCCTGCTTCAGATTCTGTGTCTCCCTCTCTCTCTGCCCCTCCTCTGCTCACACTCTGTCTCCCTCTCTCAAAAAATAAATTAACATTAAAAAAAATTTTTTTAATACGTATACTTTTTGGCCAGTAATTCAACCTCTAGGAATTTATCTCAAGAAAACAATGTGGATTATCAAAGATCACATTCTGAGATGTTCCTCAAAACATTACTTATCAAAAAACACTGGAATCAACTTCCATGACCAGTATGGGAAATTATATAAGTTTATCATGTATCACCCATTAAATAAAATACCATACAACCATTAGAAATGATGCCATTTAGACCAATCTGGAAGACAAAAACTTGTTCCAGGATTTCCTACTATTTAGGGGAAGGGAACATGGGGTGGGCAAAAAGATGGACTTTTCATTGCTTAATTTATTTGAACATCATGTTTATCTATTACTTTAAAAATGTAATTCTAGGGGCACCTGGCTGGCTCAGTTGATAGAGCATGTGACTCTTGATCTCAGGGTTACAAGTTTGAGCCCCATGTTGGGTGTAGAGGTAACTTAAAAAATCAAATCTTAAAAAGATATAACTGTAAATGAAATATACTATTTTTGTTTTATTTTTTATTTTTATTTGAGAGACAAAGTGTGTGTGCACAAGCAGAAGAGAGGGGCAGAGAGAGAGAATCCCAAGCAGGCTCCATACTCAGCCTGGGGTTCAACTTGGGACTCGATTCCATTGCCCTGGGATCATGACCTGAGCTGAAATCAAGAGTCAGATGCTCAACTGACTGAGCCACCCAGGTGCCCCGAAGTATACTATTTTTAAGGTAGGTTAATATCACGGAAAATACTTATGACTTTACTGTTAAGTGAGGGGGAAAAAGCAGTAGCAAATAAGTGATGGAATTTTTGGTTAAGAAAAGTGAATGCATAGTCCTAGAAAAGTATTGAAAGGATATTAAAGGAAAAAAATACTAATCAACTTTGTTTTTAAGAGGCTGACTTCATCTCCCTCCTTTGTAGATTAGTCTCCCCAGAGGTGTCCCATGATAGGAAAGGCCCTCTTCCTATTGGAAGCCTTGGCAATAATATCCTGATTGACAGAACCAAAGAGGGGGCCACACAGATGGAATAAATCTTGACAAGAGTAGTGAATGGTCACCATTTCATTCATTCATTTATTCATTCATTCATTTATTCATTCATTATTTGTTAAATGTATGCCAAGCCCTGAGCTATAAAATAGTTTTAGGGGAAGTTATTACTACTTCCCTAACGAGTAAGGAGAAAATTCCACACAGACAATTTATAACTCCACCATCTTCCACAGGCACTAATTTAACTCAGGGATATTTTCTTTGTAGCAATTCTGCAATTTTGAAGAAGATTGTTCATGACATAACATGGCAACTGGGAAAATTTGTAGCTTTCCTTTCATCTTAGAAAGGAAGATCTGAATTACATGCACCCCAGGAGAAAATCTCTCTTTCTGGTTGTGCGTATGTTTTACAAAAACCCACTGAATTCCTTAGTCCCTCCTGAAGTTAGACATGGTGAGGTGAAAACTTATAAGAATGTCTCAGTAAAAGAACAAGCATTGTAGTAAACGCCGTGGCCTAGGCTTTGGGATTTTGAATCAAAAGACCTGAGTTCTAGCCCTGGCTCTGAAGGGAGACCAGCAGAGGGGCCCAAGCTCCCTGGGTTCACACCCCTTAGATATATAAGGAAGGGGCTGAACCACAGAGATTTATCAGCCCCGTGTCGTGACTTAAATTTGAAAATCTGAGTTCCCAGGGCATAATATCTTCCCTCCTATTCCCTGTCAAGACTCTGAGCATCCCTGAAATAGCCTATGCCTCAGGGTATATCAGGAGCAAGTGGTTTACAACACATTGGGAAGATTCTTCCCTAGACTGCGTTTTTAAGGTAGTGCAGATTATCGCAGGCTTCCTGCCAATGTGGTTCTTATTGTTAAGGAAAGATTTAGTATGGTCTAGTATAGTGGCTCTCAACCCTGGCTGTACATTAGAACTATCCAAGATTTTTTTTTTAATATCCATGCCTAGGTCCTGATCTGGGCACCAGTATTTCTAAAAACTGAACCACTTGTGTAATGTAAAGAAAATGATCATTGGTGAGGACATTCGGAAACCTGAATTCTCAGTTGGACTTTGTCTCTAACTGCTATGTGATCTCTTAATCTCCTTATGCCTTTGTTATCTCTTTGGGGTTAGTTATCCTTCCCAAAATGAGATGAAATAAATAAAAAGCTACTTTGTAAAACAAGATTTGATACATAAAAATGAAATGGTAAGTGAAGAGGCACAGAGCCAGAAAAGCCAAGTCATCTCATTGGAAGCTGTTTCATTAAGTGTCACCGGGGTGCCATGCAGCATGGTCGGCTATCATTGAGGAGAAAGATAATCCAGCTGACAGCTAGGCTACTGTCACCTCCAGTTGCCCTGAGAACTTTGGTCACAGAAATGATGTACCTCCCTTTATGCAGAGTTGACAGAAGTCTGTAAATGAATTGCATAACTCTTAATTCTGTTTTGTGCCTCAGGGAAATATCTAGTAACCCCACATGGGATTTGCCATCTGTAAATCTAGAACGCTGAACACTATTTGCTTCAAGGAGATGTTTTACTTGGCAAATGACCCTAGGAAAGGCTCATCCACAAAATGGCAATCAGATAGATCGGCAGTCTTGCCACTCAGAACATATTCCTGCCTGCTGAGGGCCCACAGGAAGGGTGCATATGACCATGGTTCTCCTGGTGTGCTCTCTCTCTCTCCTCCCAGGAACCCTGCCCATTACCTGTCCATTCCATGGGGGCCCAGAGTTCATACTGTCCCACTAAGCAGGGAAATATTTGGGCTGTATACCCCATCCTGCCTTCACTGTGGTTGTCTTTCCCTCACTATGATCCTGCTAGGAAATGGATCAGAATGGCACATCTGTAATGGGTGATAAAAAGTGAAACCCTAAGTAGGGGACAGTGTAGAGAAGAGCATTTGTAGCCAAAATAGCTGTAACTCAGCAAGTCAATTAGAGCAGAGGAAATAGTTTCCTTCTTCATCTCTGAGACCCTAGGAGGGAACAAAACGCCTTGTTTGCGACTTGAAATTGTGCTTGTGAATTAGGGTTGCCAGATTTAACAACAACAAAAACTAGAGAACACCCAGCCAGATTTGAATTTCAAATGAATAACTGATCACTTTTTAATTTAATACAAGTGTGTCCTGAATATCACACAGGATTTTAGTAGATTAAAAAAAGTATTGGTTGTTTATCTGAAATTCAAATTTAATTGGGTGTTCTGTATTTGATCTGGCAACTCTAGCTTGGATATACCTGCATGTTCGATAAAAAGAACTGGAATATGAAATTTCCAAACCAGTTGTTTGAAGTTATGTAACGAAGCCATCAACTGAATTCAGCTGTTTGTCTCTCACCAAGGACTCAGCCAGTTGTGCAGCCGCAGAGTGTGGTGATTTGGGGTTAGAGAGAGAAGTATGCCTGTCCCAGCGCTCCTCACTGAGGTGTCATTTACATTTCTTCCATTTAATGACAGGTATATCTGCTGTTTATTACAAAGTTCTGTGTCAGCTCAGAAGAGAAAGGTGTGTTCAGGGTCTCAAATATGAAATCAAAAGGTGCAAGGGGAAAAGAAGGTACAGGGATTCTTGAAGGGGAAAGAGACCTATGTTAAATAGTACTCATGACGTGATATACTTTCGAAAAGCTTTATGGGGAGGTAGCCTCCAGAGGATTACAAACTGGAGAGTTTGGCTTGGTTTACAAATGCTTATGTGAAGTAAGAATAGGCCACTTTCAGAATACTAACATTGTCTTCAAATAACTCATATACTAATGTTTACCTTCAAACTTGAATTGCCTATTTTGTCTACATAAACTAATCAAATGAACTAGGTAATTGCCAGATTGTTTTATGTCTCCTGTAAGCAAACTGATTGGCTCAAAAGACAGGGGTTGTGGCTTCGACTCTGTCACTTCCAGATTTATCTTTCTTAGCTATAGTTTCTTTGTCTACTGAATCAAAGAATAATTTTGCTCTACATGCCTTATTGATTTTTTTAATTTTTAAAGGAAAAAAAAACTTCTCAATGTACATAAACATTTAGATTTCATCAATGTCCTATATGCTGTTTTATATTTGCTTCTTTTCCTGAATTTTGAATTTTCATCTATCAACAGCATACCTTAAATTTATCCTTGTTGTGCCTTCGTGGTATGACACCAACATTCATATCTCACAGTTAACTTCTCCTCAACTATTAAATATTTATCATCTTTCTAGCCTTTTTCCAATGCAAAAAAAAAAAAAATCTTACACCATTGTACAAATTGTCTTTTTTTCTTCTTCTGGTTGACGTCCTTGGGACATGTTTGTCGGCACAAGTTGCTTAGCTTTCACTATCTATCATCAAGTTGGACGTCAGGAGGGGTGGAGCCTATGGATTCATCTGTGTATGTGGGGCCACTCCCACACTGTCTTTTGATCTTTTATTTATCCTAATTAATAGAAAGGCAGTGGTAGTTGTTTTAGTTGAAGCTCTTTGTCCGGATGGCTAAACATTTTTCAGTATCTCATTTCATTGTATATTTCAACGTATATGATTTTTTCTCCATCTTTTTCTCACCTCAGCCTTTCCACATTATGGATAGTAGACTTTTGTGTGTATATATTTTTAAATTTGTTTTTATCTTTCTATTGCACTTCCTTTCATCTTAGTTTTGTTACTGTCTATCATATAGAATATTTTACTCTAATTGGACCCATCTTTGTCATTAATATTTTCTTCCACAGTTAAAATAGTCTATTTCATTTCCCTTTAAGGTTTTTATAGGAATATTTAAAATGTTTAACTCATCTGGAATTTATTGTGGCCTGTAAGAATCAAAAAGCATATTGAGAAAAGTAAAAGATTTAAAAAATTTTTAACACTAACTTGAGCCCAGCAGCACTAATTTATGACAAGTCTCTTAACCTCTTAAGACTCAATGCTGTCTACTAGACTGAAGGCAGGGACCTTGTCTTATTTTTCTTTGTTTTCCCCACAATATCCAGCAAAGTACCTTACATATAGGATAAACCTTATAAGGTCTATATTTAAGTTATACTTTTTGTATATTACTATCAAATTGTTCCAACAGCATTTATTTTTTTTTAACATTTTATTTATTTGCGAGAGAGAGAAACAAGAGTGTGAGGGGGGAAGGGTCAGAGAGAGAGGGAGACATAGAATCCAAAGCAGGCTCCAGGCTCTGAACTGTCAGCACAGAGCCTGATGCAGGGCTCAAACCTATGAGCTGTGAGGTCATGATCTGAGGAGCTGAAGTTGGAAGTTTAACCAACAGAGCCATCCAGGTGCCCCATTCAACAGCATTTATTAAATAATGATTCATTTCCCAAATATTTATTTGGTTTCTTATTATTGATCACATACCAGTGATACTCAAATTTGTTCCAATGGCAAAACTCTTGTAAGTTATGGCACTCTGTAAAACATTGTGAGACATGGAGATATTTAAGTTAAAATAATTAAAATTAAAATTTAATGCTAAATCCGACACCAGCTTATACTAGATTCTAGTATAGTATAGATACCATCAGACACCAACAGATTTTTTTTAATTTATGGGAGAAATGCTAAAATTGTGAAAATTATGCCCAATAACTTAATTCCTAAGTTCTAAAAATCAGGAAAAGAATACCCACCCATGGAATAGCAAATTCATGGAGAACAAAATTTGCGAACCACATCTTAAATTAAGTATCCCCAGTTGAGAATATAAATAAAAGTTTCTGATTAAATGTAAACACTATATGAAGTCCAGCTGAACTGGGCTGAACTCCAGCTGAACTCAGAAACTATTTAAGATCAGTCTTTCGAGTTTCCAAGGTTGGAATTCCCATAACGTTAAGAAGTCTGAGGGAGAATAGATGTCAGATCTCTAGTGCATGTTCACACCAGCAACTTTAACTCTATACACTTCTGTTCATTAATCTATAAATCAGAGGAGATGAGACAGGGCACCTGTGTCCTACCATATTACAGCATATGGACTTCACAAACCAAGCAGGCGGTAGGTATGTTGGAAGTATCAGAAAGAACCCATATCAATTCTGGATTCCTTATACTCTGAGGATGATGCCAGCCCAAGATACTGGAGTCCTGCCCTCTACACAGACTTCCTGAAGATGTGTACAGGGATATCTTTAATGGCTACTAGAACCTTCTGCAAGCAACATAGCACAATGGAGCTTACTTTTACTTAGATCTCAGCTTACAAAAAAAGTTTCTTGTTAAGAAGGACAGTATGCTATAGTTTTAAAAAGAATGCTTCCAGAACAGGAGGTAAGAGTCTAGGGTTAGGTCCTCACTCTCCCATTTCATCTGGGATGAGTCATTCAACACTCGTGGGCCTGTTTTCTTTTCCAAAAAAAAATAAAAAATAGGCATTTAGAATAGTTCCTAAATCCTTGTATGGTTCTAATAGTCTTGGCCAATATAGATAGGTTCCAGTTCAAGAACAGTAAAGGTGTGAAACTTCATACTTAGGAAACTGATAATTTGCTATTCATAATGGTCCTTGCTGAGTCATTCTTCACTTAGAAAATTCCCCCAGAGTTTCCCTAAATAGTAAGAACCTCCAGTGAAGTCAAACTATGATTCCAGGTACAAATCTACAACCCTGTTTTATGAATATGATACACACTCGGTCCAGGAAAGTGAGAACTCTTCTCTGGACTGTAACATTCATAAACAGTATTGTGTGGCAGCTCTGGTGTGTGTGTGTGTGTTGGCAAGAAGTTAAAACTGCTAAATCCTGATTCAGATATAGTGCCAAAAGGACAGCAGATTCCACAAAAATCATCTGCTTGGAAGGGAAATAAATCATGACTTCATTGGACACGTGGTTTCTTAAACTCCAGTTCACTCTTGGTCCAGGGTTCTGAAATCGGGGCTAACACAGAGAGGCTGCTCTGTGAAATCATGCAATTATCTTTTCCCCTTCTCCTTTACGCTATCTCCAGAGATTGCATGGATCAATGGTATTGTTCAAAGCATTTCAGTAAATACTAGCTCAAGCCATTTTCCCTCCGAAACGTATCCCACCAAAAGGTTTGCTTCTCATCTACCCAAGAGGGTGTGTGCTCCAGATGTCTTTGAACCCTCACTGTAAGATGTGGTGCAAACTATCCCGGATTGCCTTCATTGTCCTGAGTTATCCCATGAAGATAGGACTCTGTGCTCTACAAAGGCTGGCCACCAACCTCTACTTCACCAGCATGGACAAACCAATTTGCTTTCTGTCACTCTTGACTTCTGATTTAGATAAGAGAGATGAAGGCAAAGTTACAGACAGTGGCCCTTGTTTACACTTAGCAATTCCTATGTGTGTGTATGTGTTTTAGGATGACATTTCTGCCAATATTAGCAGAGCTCTAACATGCCCATTAAAATGAGACACAGTTTCCACTAAGTGCATTTATGTGAAGAGCGATTTTTACCTAATTTTCCCAATACCTTAGATGGTTTACAGTAAAGTTTTGCTGTCTTGTAGCAGTTTCAGAAAATGGTCTTGTACAGAAGCAGCGAACACCTCGCCGAAGATGTCAGCAGCCCAAAATGTTGAGTAGCCCTGAGGACACCATGTACTATAACCAGTTAAATGTGAGTTCAAAGTGGCCATAAAGCTGTTTCACTGGCTTTGTTTCCAGTTAATAATTCTGTTATTAATACCTGTTCCAGCCCCTCCAGCCCCACCCCCACTCTCTTATGCTCTCTTCTTGAACATGTGCTTAGGCTCTTTATCTGTTGCTTTCATGTCAGGATGTCTGCCTTCACGGTGAATAATTGATGTGGTTTATCAAAGACGAGCAAGATGCATGCTTCATCAGGCTCACTTGAGCCCTTTGATCAAAAAAATTATGCTGTGACTTCTGATATTATCAGCATCTGCTTGCATTCAACACAAAATCACTTTGAATTAAAAATTAACGACTTGCTGCTTTGCTTTGACTGTGTGTTCTTGGCCCTCTCCACAGGGAACTCTAGAATATCAAGGGAGCAAAAGGAAGCCAAGAAAACTTGGGTAAATATCTGTCTTCTTAGTTCTAAGCAACTGTAAACAGAAGGGGTCCTTTGTGATATTACAGAAAATGCAAAACTTTCCAGAAGAGCTTCTAAAAATATGCAAATGGGGATATCACCACTATTATTGACACTGGAAACTACTTTTCACAGTAGCAGCTATATAAAACTTGAGTCTATTCTGTCCAAAAAGGCTGAAATTGCCACCTAAAGGCAAATGTTATTTCTCATAATTATCCCAGGAAGTTGTAGTTTCCTCCTAATTGCAGTCATAGCAGATTGTATAAAACTCTCTCACAGATGAGAGCATTCCACACAGTGCAAACAGGCCACTTCCCACATCACCCTACCCCTGGGCCTTAAAGATACACAGAGGAAAATTTCCCCCTGTGGTTAGACACAGGACACTAAGGAGTTTGTGGCCCATTTGATTGTTAGTATCTTGACCGAGAATACAGTGACATAGCTAACTGGTACTAATTTGAGAACTGGAGGAGGGCAGGAGGGGAACTTTCTCATCTAGGAACCAAACAGGGACAGACAAGTAAATTCGGACAGAAAAGTTGTAATATGATCACAACCTCCAGACGCCACTAATTTCAGCCCTTTATCAGTCTGTGACCCAGAGGCAAAGGCTTTGTGGATCAGAGTCAGTTCCTGAGTTCTGGGTCACGCTGAGGTACCCTAAGTTGTCCTTCCCTTCCGGGGGTGGGACCCAGCCCTGTTCCCAGTACTCATGCAGCGTTAGCTGCCTGGGTGATGACTGCAGCATTTGTTTTCTCTTTTTCCTGAAAACTCTTTTCTTTGTTGCAGCCAAATCAAAGTGCTTGATGGGGAAGATGAGTATTATAAATCTTTGTCACCTGTGGACTCCGTTCCTGAGGAAGACAACCCAGCCTGCCCTTTCTTTTATTCCTCATCCTCAAAAGGAGCATCTTCTGCTCAGCACTGAGCTGTACTTCCTGCCCCCCCCCCCACAAGTCTGCGGAGGGTAAGAACAATCATGGTAGTTGACTGATTGTCATTTCATAAGAAAGCACTGCAACGGGTCAGCTTCTTTGGACACATGGTGCATGTCTGAGCCTTGCTGAACAATTTTCATATTCCCAACCATTTTCTCATACCTCCATTGCCCTCCCCACATCTGCAGTGCAGCCTGAGTGGGGCAATTTTTCGTAGCTGTGGGACACTGAGCACATCTTCACTATAGCAGTAACCATCGTTCATGGGAGTAACGAAGACCTCAACGTCTAGGGGGGTAACAGACAACCTTGCCATTAGCCAATCATGAATACTGACATTTATTTTTCCTGCTGTGTCCATCCATGCAAAATCTGCCGCTGTGAAAATCCAGGACTCTGTTTCTACCTCACCTCTCCCTGGCATCCACCTCCTTCCTGAGAGACCCTCCAGGCATCTCTTCAGAGTCAGGGTTCCACTGCAGAGTGCCCCCATCCTAAAGGAGTGCACTCAAGATCCCCTAGGTCAGGATAAATTTTTGTGTTTAGGGGGCAAGCCTAAGTCTTTCTATAAGGCAGATGGACCCCTCTCTTGCTAATTATTATGCTGATAAAGCTTTTGCTTCTTTACTCCCATCACCTTAGCAGTAAATAGAAAGGAGTTAGAGGGACAGAAAATTTGGACCTGCCATACATAGTCCACGTCCTGTGGTTTAGTAACTTCCCAGTCTCTGGTTGGCCGCCTCCACTAGGCTGTGAGTGATTATAGAGGAAGGATCTTGTCTTGTCTATTTTTGTGGGCACAGAGCCTAGGGTAGTGCCTGGCACAGAGTGGACATCCAGTAATGCACTTAAATGAATGGAGGGACTTCACTTAAGTTATACTAACGTATCTGACAAGAAAATTTCAATTCTGTTGTTACACATGATTAATCACTTTTCTTATACCATAAACTCTGATTTTTTTCACTCCAGTTTGGGCTAGTCCTATTATAATAATGTTATACCATATATTATAATACTCAATATGATTCAATACAGCAAACAGCTTTGGAGCAACTCCTCTATGCAAAACAATGTGTAAGATTGCTGTGTGAGGTAAAAAAAAAAAAAAAGAAAAGAAAAAAACCCTACAAGACCTTTTCTCTAGAACAGATGTTCTCAACATTTTTTTTTTACTTTAAAATACTTGGCAGATAGTACAATGGAAGTTCCCAGATTTTTAGAAAAATTAACTGGAGGAAATAGAGAAAAATCGTTTTCAGAGTGATAAAGGGGAGAATTTTAATACCCACGTTTTACAGAGATAAAATAATGAAAGGAGGCATTTAAAGATCTCAGAAATTTTTTTTACGAGGGAAAAAAATAGGAAAAGTTAAATAGTTAAACTTTACTTTTTTAAAAAAAAATGAGCCTTGATTTTTTTTCTCAGATGTTCACCCCAAAGAAATGTTTATAAGGTATGCAGACAGAGCAGAAGAAACACAAGTGAACTTTATTGTTTAAAAAATATCTAGAATATGGGGCTCCTGGGTGGCTGAGTCAGTTAAGCATCTGACTTTGGCTCAGGACATGATCTCGTGGTTTGTGAGTTCAAGCCCCACACTGGGCTCTGTGCTGACAGCTCAGAGCCTGGAGCCTGCTTCAGATTCTGTGTCTCCCTCTCTCTCTCTCTCTCTCTCTCTGCCCCTCCCCCACTTGCACACTCGTGCTCTCTCACTCTCTCTCTCAAAAATGAATAAACGTTAGGGGCGCCTGGGTGGCTCAGTCGGTTAAGCGTCTGACTTTGGCTCAGGTAATGATCTCGCAGTCCGTGAGTTCAAGCCCCACGTTGGGCTCTGTGCTGACAGCTCAGAGCCTGGAGCCTGCTTCGGATTCTGTGTCTCCCTCTCTCTCTGACCCTCCCCTGTTCATGCTCTGTCTCTCTGTCTCAAAAATAAATAAACATTAAAAAAAAAATTTAATAAAAAATTTTAAAAAATGAATAAACGTTAAAAAAATTTTAAATATCTAGAATATATAGATTTTAACATTATTCTAATATAAATATTTTTGTTTTGGAGTATAGTATAGGTACACAATATAGTGATTCAACACTTCTATGTATCGTGCAGTGCTTACCACTATAAACATAGTTACCACATATAAACATAAATTGACTAAATTTACTGTATTTAAGTTTTCATCTCTGGTGATTTGTTATTTAAAACTGGAAGTCTGTTATCTCTCAATCCCCTTCACCTATTTCTCCCACCTCCCCACCCCACTCCCCTCTGGCAGCTACCAGTTTTTTTTTTTCCTATATCAATGAGTCTGTTTCTGGGTTTTATTTGTATGTTTATTTGTTCATTTGTTCATCTGTTTTGCTTCTTAGATTCCCCATGTAAGTGAAATCACACAGTATCTCTTTCTCTGACTTACTTCACATAGCATAATACCCCTCCAGGTCTATCCATGTTGTCACAAATAACAAGATCTCATCCCTTGTTATGGCTGAGTAATAGTCCGTTGCATATATATACTACTTCTTTATCCATCTGTCTATCAACGACCGCTTAGGTTGCTTTCATATCTTAGCGATTGTAAATAATGCTGCAATAAACATAGGGGTGCCTAGATCTTTTGAATGAGTGTTTTCATTTTATTTGGGTAAATACCCAGTAGTGGAATTCCTGGATCATACGGTATTTTCTATTTTTAATTTTAAGGAACCTCCATACTTTTTCCCACAGCATTTGCACCAGTTTATATTCCCAGCAACAGCACACGAGGATCCCCTTTGCTCCTCATCCTTGCCAACACTTGCTGTTTCTTTTTTTTTTTAATATTTATTTATTTTGAGAGAGAGAATGAGCTTGTGCCTGTGAACAGGGGAGGGGCAGAGAGAGAGGGAGAGAGAGAGAATCCCAAGCAGGATCCATGCTGTCAGCACAGCCTGACTCTGGGCTCCATCTCCCTAAACATGAGATCATGACCTGAGCCGAAATGAAAAGTTGGACACTCAACCAACTGAGCCACCCAGGCACCAACACTTGCTATTTCTTGTCACATCATTCTGACTGGTGTGAGGTCATATATTCTATTTTGGAAATTTTACCTTTATCATTGACTTATCTACTTTTGATTTGATACTTTAGCTATTTTTGTTGAGTAGAAATATTTCTAACTTCCTATTTCTCTGTGTACAATGTAATTGTGTACCTGCCTTGTTTCTAATTAAATATTTCTAAAAATAAGTTTAAAGGAAACATAAATAATTATAAAATTATGATTTTGAAGCTCTACAATAATTAGTCATTGCCAAGCTATAACTCCTAACATTACTTTAGAAATAGGGTTCACAGGGGGTGCCTGGGTGGCTCAGTCGGTTGAGCGTCCGACTTCAGCTCAGGTCACGATCTCACGTTGGAGTTCGAGCCCCGCATCGGGCTCTGGGCTGATGGCTCAGGGCCTGGAGCCTGCTTCCGATTCTGTGTCTCCCTCTCTCTCTGCCCTTCCCCCATTCATGCTCTGTCTCTCTCTGTCTCAAAAATAAACGTTAAAAAAAAAATTTTTTTTTTAAATAAAAAAAATAAAAGAAATAGGATAGGGTTCACAGGGCTCCTGGGTGACTCAGTCAGTTAAGCATCCAGCTCTTGATTCTCTTGGGATTCTCTCTCTCCCTCTCTCTCTCTCTCTCAAAATAAATAAACAAAAGAAACAAACAAACAAACAAGAAAACCAACTACACCATCTACAGATTGTTGATGTTATTCTTGGACTAGTCATAATGCCACAAACTCAAGAAGCAATTCTTAAATCAAGTATATGAGAAAGATTCAACCTGGAATCTCATAAAAGTCTTATGAGATTTTTCAAGGTAATATACACATGACAAAACAAAACAAAAATCACATAGTCCAGAGGGTTGATAATGGAAAACATTATCTCCCTGTCCCTACCTTAGTCCCTCCCCGCAGAATCAACCATTTTTTACTACTTCTAATTCTTCTAATGGTTTCCATCGTATCTATGGATAATTTACTTCTATCTTCTTTGGTTTATCATTATTGATAACATTTACTCTCCCCTTCTATGAAAGATGTGCATTTATTTCAGTTTTATCTCCTTTCTCTCTTACTTCTTCCAGTGATTATAATTGTATATTTAAATTTTTGTTGATTACCTTTTAAACTTTATACAATTAAACATCTATTTTTATGTGTCATTGACTTTTGATAGTATCTCTGCGAGGATACCTGACGTGAAGAAAACCAACAGGCTGAAGGATATTGTCAAGACAAACAAAATAACTGACCCTGGACAAAATAGAAATCATTCTGGGAATAGAACAGTTTCGCTTAACTGCACCTTTGGTGTTCATGCTCTGAGCTGCTGTTTTTACATTTTGGTTCATCTGAAGATATGCCTCCGTCCACTTCCTTTAGCTTTCTTTATGTTTAAATGTCATACAAATACAGAAAAGGGCACAAATCAGAAGACTCAATTCAGTCAGTTATCAGAAAGTGAGCATCTGTATAAACATCTGTGCATGCAGTGGACCATTGTCAGCACACTAGAAGTGTCCCTCTTGTCCCTTCCCAATCACCACCTTCCCAAAGACAAGCACTCTCATGACTCTGCTGGTAAATACCTCCTTGATTTTCTTTATAATTTTACCACTCATGTGCATTCCTAAACACTACAGTTAAATTTTGCCTCTTAGAGTTAGGTTTTGGGAACTTATGTAGGTAGAATCATGTAGTAGGTAATCTTTTGGGTCTTGTTTCTTTTATTTAGTGTTATATTTGTGAGACTTATCTATGTTGTGTAATAGAAATGTAGTTCATTCCTTTTCATGACTATGTAGCATTCCAGTTTGTGAATATGGCATAACTGACTTAGGCATTCTGCTTTTGATAGACAAATATGAATTCTTTCCAATTTGGGGCTATTTTGGACATTGCCACTGTGAACATTGTTCCAGGTCTCTTAGTGTATATTTGCATGCATTTCTGTGGGCTATGCACCTAGGTTTATGATTGCAGAGTTCTAAAGTACATATAACTGCACTTCAGTAGGTAATACCAAACTGTTTTCCTAAGTGATTTTACCAATTTACAGTCATACCTGTGACATAAGAGAACTTCCAGTTCTTGCTATTATCGGCCTTCTTTATATAGGCACTCTAATGGGTATATATTAGAATCTCACTTTGATTTATACCTTACATATCTCTAATTGATAAGGATAACTGAGCACATTTTTATGTGTTTAGTGCCCATTTTAAATACCTTCTCTTGTGATACACCCATTTTTAATTGGGTTAACTATATTTTTTCTTTTTATTTGGAGAAATGTATTACATATAGTTAATTATATGTGTCACAAGTATTTTCTCCACTAGATGCCTTGTCTTTGCATTCCCTTAAAATATCTTTTGATGAAAAATGTCTGTAATTTTAACATAGTACAACTTATCAATCTTTTCCTTGATTAGTACTTTTTAAAAGTATACTAAGAAATCTTGTCCCGGGGTGCCTGGGTGGCACAGTCGGTTAAGCCTCCGACTTCAGCCAGGTCACGATCTCGCGGTCCGTGAGTTCAAGCCCCGCGTCGGGCTCTGGGCTGATGGCTCGGAGCCTGGAGCCTGTTTCCGATTCTGTGTCTCCCTCTCTCTCTCTGCCCCTCCCCCGTTCATGCTCTGTCTCTCTCTGTCCCAAAAATAAATAAAAAACGTTGGAAAAAAAAAAAAAATTAAAAAAAAAAAAAAAAAAAAAAGAAATCTTGTCCGGCCCCAAAGTCATAGATATTTACCTTTAGGATCTTCTGGAGGCATTATTTCTTGCCTTTCATGTTTAGATCTTCTACCCAGCCAGAAGTGATTTTGTGTGAATGGTGTGCAGTAAGGGCCAATTTTCATGTTTTCTCATAATGGAGATTCAACCATTGTAGCCCCATTTAATGAAAAGGCCATCTTTTGCCTACTGCTCTAAAATACTACCATTTACATAAATCAGGTAATAATGGATCTATTTCCAGATTCTCTGTTCTGTTGATCAGATATCCTTGTCTTAAATCCTGTACCTTTATAATAAGCTTTGGTATATGACAAAGCAAGTCTTCCAACATGGTTTTTCTTCTCCAAGAGACCCTTGATTAGTCTGGGCTCTTTGCATATTATAGATTCAAATAGTCAACTTATGGGGGGGGAAACTGTTCATATTTCTTTGGAATCATCTTGAGTCTATAAGTCAATTTGGAAGGAATGGTCATGCCTATAATATTGAGTTTTCCAAACTATAAGCATGATATATCCTTCTGTTTATTTAGTTATTCCTTCTCTTCTCTCAATAATGATTTATGATTTTATGTGAGAAATCTTACACATAGTTTATTAGTTTTATCCCTATATACCATATATAATTTGATATTATTTAACACTTTTTAATTTTTATGTATTAACTATTTGTTGCCTGTTCTAGACTAAATTTTTATGTCCCCCCCCCCCCCAAATTCATGTTTAAATCTAATTCCCAACATGATAGTATTTGGTGGTGGGACCTTGGGGAGTGACTAAGTCATGTGAGTAGAGTCCTTATGAATGGGATCAGTGCCCTTTTAAAGAGACCCCAGAGACCTTGCTTTGCCTCTTCTACCACATGAGGACACAGTGAAAAAATGGCTGTCTGTTAACCAGCAAGTAGGTCCTCACCAGACACCAAATCTACTGGCACCTTGATATTGGACTTCCCATACCTCCAGAATTATGAGAGAGAAATTTATGTTGTTTAAGTCACATCTGTGGAATTCTGTTATAGAAGCCTGAACAGACTAAGATATTGCCATTATATGAAAATGCAGTTGATATTTTGTATTTGAGATGCATCAACTTTGCTATGTCATTAATTCCAATAATCTATCTGTAAATATTTTTGGATTTTCTGCATACACAATTATATCCCCTGTAAACTACTATAGACATGTTCTTCCTTTTTCATACTTCATACTTGTTTTTATACTTTGTTTTTTTCTTGATTTACTGTCTGTTTTATAATGCTTTTGCTGCATTATAAACCACCCCAAATTAAGCACATATTTCTTACAAGTCTGTGGGTTGGCTGAGTATTTATGCTGGTTCGAATTAGTCTTGCCAGTACTCATTTGTGCATCTGCACTTAGCTGCAGGTCAGCTAACCACTTATGTTCATGTTGACTGGGTTTCTCACATATCTAGGGCCACAGCAAGGACAGCTAGGCCAACTTAGTTCTACTCAACATGGTCTCATCCTCTAATTTGTTATTATCCCCAATGGCAGTGCCAAAGTCTCTGAAAAAGATGGCTGGGTGAGGGGGGGGGGCGCACTCTTGAGGCCCAGAACTGGCACATTGTCAATTTCACCATATTCTTTTAACCAAAACAAAATGCAGGACCAACCCACATTCAAGAGGGGCTTCAGAGTCCCATTACATTGCAAAGGATTACATACAAGGAGCAATAAAGAATTCGTGTCATTTTTGTTTTAATCGAAATGCCACACTGACCTGGCTGGGATTTCCAGTACAAGGTTGTTTAGGATGGCTAATAGTATGCACTCTTGTCTTTTTTTATAGTCTCAGGAAAGCTTTCAGTGTTTGATCATTAATTATAATATTTGCTGTTCCTTTCTGTTCTCTAGAGGGTTTTTTCCCTTACAAGTGGATGTTTTTATCACATGCTTATGTTTTATACATGTAAATAATTCTATTTCACTCCTTTATTTTGTCAGTGTAGTGAGTTATGCTGGTTTTCTAACATGAAACCAGCTTTGCATCCTTTCAGTACATACAACTCTATCATGTTGTATTGTCCTTTTACATTTTGCTGCATTTGATTTATTATTTTTTAAAAAATTTATATCTGTGCCCATAATGAAATTAACATATACATTCTTAATTCTCATAATATCCCTACTTGCTTTTTTACGGAAGAGTTTGTGTAAGAATGACATTAGTTCTTTCTCAAAATAGTTTTAATTCACTACAGGAGCTCTTTGTGTCTGCAGTTTTTATGAGGGAAAGTTTTAATTATGGATTAAATTTCTTTAATAATTTATGACTACTCATATCTTCTGTTTCTTCCTGTGTCAGTTTTGTTAGGTTTTAGTTTTCTAGAAGTTTGTCTCTTTTTTCTGCATTTTCAAGTTTGGTTAGAATTGCTCAACATATCTCTTAAGATATTTTTAGTATTGTAGAATCTGTCATAAGATCTCCTTTTTCATTTGCAATAGTGATAATTTGTGTTTTCTTTTTTCTTGACTATTCTTGCCAGGTCTGTCAATTAGTGTTTTAAAGGAAACAACCTTTGATTTTGTTCATTTTTTTCATTATCTATTTGTTTCCCACTTTACTAACTTCTGCTCTTAGGTATATTATGTTTTTTCTTTGATAAAATTGGCTGTTATTTTTTCTAATCTCTTGGGATTTTAAGCCTTGTTTTCTAATATATTTATTTAAGCTATAATTTTCCCTCTAAGTATGGAATTAGTAGCAAATGAAAGTGTTTTTACTATTATGCAGTTATGGTTTCTTTTTTGCTCATGAGATTTTCAGAAGTTTATTAATTTCTCAACATACAAAGATTATCTCCTATATTTTTGTTGTTGAGTTCTACCTTAATTGTTCTTATGGCCAGAGAACAAATTCAGTATCATTTCAATGACTTTGATATTTATTGATACTTTATAACTCAGCATATGATTTCCATAATAAAACTTTATTAATAAATATTCCATATTTACTTAGAAATAAGGTATATTCTGCAGTCTTCTATATATGCACAATAGGTCCAGTTTATTAATAGTCCTCTTTTCCATGCTTACTGAATTTTTTTACTGCTGTTTCTATCAGGTAAGAGAACTATGTTAAAAATCTCCCACTATGATTGTGTACTTATCCATTTCTCCTTTTAGTTTTGGCAATTGTTTTCTCTATGTATATTAAGCCTATATCATTAGGTACATATACACACTTTTACCATTTTTTGGCTACCCAAGAAATTACAATATGCCTTCCTTGACTTAACCAAAATCTAATATTACTTAATACTCTTACCCTATTCTTGAACAATTCAAGAATTCAAGGACCTTACAACGCTAATATTTCTATGTATATTATATATTCCTCCTTGATTATATTGCTTCTATTGTGGTATATTTCTAACTAGGCCAACATGGGGACTTGAACTCATGACTCCAAGATCAAGAGTCACATGCTCTACCGAATAAGCCAACCAGGTGCCCTATTGTGGTATATTTTAATTTCATATATATTTTAAATCCCATGATACATTATTATTGTTCTCATAGCTCTTCGTTTCTTCCCACATCTCAGACCTTTATTCTGAGATCCATTTCCTTCTGCCTAAAGGGCACTTAGTATGTCCTTACTATGAGTTTGCTACTATAAGTTTTTGTTTAACTAAAAATGTCTATATTGCATCTTAATTTTTGAAGGATATTTCTGATGAGTGCAGAATTCTATATTGGCAGTTATTTTTTCTTAGAACTCTAAAGATAGCACTTCATTATCTTCTGGTTCTCATTGTATCTGTTGAAAAGACAACTGTAATTCAAATTGTTCTTCCTATGAAGGTAATTTGCCTTCTTCCCTTATTACTTTTAAGGGTTTCTCTTTATTTGGTTTCTAGCAGTTTTAACTTATGTGGTTCTCATTTATGTTTTCTTATTCTCTTGGTTATTATTTATTGCATATTGGAAATTATACTTGTGACATTGCTTGTAAAGATAATTTGAGACCCAGAATAATATTCCCTTCTTCCATAAAACAGTAGCATTTTCTGTGGGCACAAATAAATCAGGACCACTTTAATCCAACTCTAGAGCCTATGATGGTTGGAAACTGACCTGAAATCCTTGTTAGAACAGTAGACATCTGGTTTATTATCTCCTAAAGTGGAGCTCTTTACCATCCCAAGTCAGGGTGTGTGTGGGGGAAGGTGGGGGGGGGGGGCGGCAGGGAAGATAGGTGTTTAAGTCTCCAACTTTTGTCCCCTTCGTTGCTCTTCACTGTTTAGCCTCACAGCCTCTTAGTTGCCTTTTTCTGAAATTGGCAAATTCCTTCCAGAAGAAAAGTTGCCCCCAATGCCAAGTTCTTCTCTCAGAATTTCTGTTTTCTTCTAGACCTTGGTTCATTATTTTTTCATTCTCTTGCTAGCTTTCCAGTGCCTTCAGTTAGGTATTTTTAAATTTTGTCCTAATTTACTATCTGGCTCAAGGAGAGAACAGTTTGAACTACCTAGGCCTTTATTACTGGAAGCAAGGTGACTTCTATCCATTTTTCATCTTCCAGAAATATATTAAAATCTCTCTTCCTTTGATGATTCACTCTTCTATTCTTATCATTATCTTGAGTTTATTCTTCTTAGTTCTAATTTACTGCTGTTTAAATAAGATTTCAAGAGGGGCTCCTGGGTGGCTCAGTCAGTTGAACATATGACTCTTTGTTTCAGCTGAGATCATGATCTTGCAGTTTGTGGGATTGAGCCCCATGTCAGGCTCTGTGCTGACAGTGCAGGGCCTGCTTGGGATTCTCTCTAAATTAATTAATTAATTAACAAACTTTAAAAATAAATAAGTAAATGAGATCTCAGGAAACAGGAGATACAAATGTGTGCGTGCTGTATCTGCCATGCTGTAACCTATCCTGCTTAAAATCATTAAGTAAATAATTTACAAATATTAATATTTGAATTATTTTTCTTATAACAACTTTACTGAGATATAATTCACATACAATACAATTCACCATTTCCAAGTATACAACTCTGTATATTTGAACTATGATTAATAATAAATTATTTGTTTCACACAATTAATCTCCAGATATTACTGTCTTAAGACATTATTGAGCTAATGTAGGAGTTTACAATGGAGAAAGAGAGCTGTGACATATACATAGATATTTATAGTAGGAAATGGCAGAGTAAGTAAGAGCAGAGAGGGAGCATAGAGAAATGAAGAAATCAGCATTTAACCTGAATCTTGAATGGCGGCTTGAGCAGAGATGGACAGAGGTAGAACGAGCTGCCATCCCATAAAGTAAAACACAAGGGCAGCTGCTAGTCTTGGTGTGAATTAGAAGGGGAAAAAAAGTCCCTCCCACCCCCATTCTAAGCACCCTTGTACACCTACAGCAACCAAGTGTAATGAAAGAGCCCAGTCAGACTGAAGCATCCGGAAAAATTCAGGTCCTGTTCTTGTTTGACTGGAGCATAGTAAGTAAATAAAAGGTACCACTGGAGAAGTTGATTGTGGAGGACTTTGAATACTGTGCTATGGAGTTTGTACTCTATTTACTGGGCAACCAGAAACCACTGGGGATTGTGTTCAGAGGAATGCCATGAACAGAGCTGGAATTTGCAGAGCTTGTTGGCAGTAGTGCAAAGGGAGAAGTGAGAGGCAAGGAAATCAGTCGGAAGGCTTATGTGGCAGTTCAGCAAAAGGTATTAAAGACCTAAGCTAGAATGATGGAAGGAGAATAAAAGTGGTGTGAAATTAACACATCCGGTAAAAATGTCCTTTGCAGATTGGGTAGTAAGGGCTGGGGAAGCAATGGGTGGAGGAAGGATAAACTAAAGATGATCCCATACAAAAGAAATGAGTTGAAATCTGGAATTTATCTGCAGTTTATCAGCTGGGTGACTGAGACAGTCACTTTAGTTTCCTGTGGCAGCTGGCTAATTTCCCAGAAATTCAGTGGTTAAAGGAAGGAAAGAGGAGGAAATATAATTCAAGGGGGTTGCAGGATTGGCCAGATTTGTAGGCTGGAAACAGGCTGAAGAGAAGGATTAGGATTAAGGTTTACACTGTGGATGGGAGAAAGTGATTTTTTTATGTTAATGAAGTCAATGAGATTCAAAGTTATATAAAAATCAGTATAGTAACTAGACCTCAGACACTTGTTAATCATTAAAACAGGGTTTTTTTTATTATTTATTTTTTTGAGGGACAGAGAGAGAGCACAAGCAGGGGAGGGGCAGAGAGAGGAGGGAGACACAAAATCCAAAGTAGGCTCCAGGCTCTGAGCTGTCAGCACAGAGCCTGACACAAACATGAGATCATGACCTGAACCAAAGTCAGACACTTAACCGACTAAGCCACCCAGATGCCCCTAAAACAGTTTTTAAAAGATGTTTTGCTCAAATCTGTGTTTATTGGTTTTCCACACTGCCAGTGTTGATTTGTGAGATTTCATAAGGTATAAGGTATTTATTGCCAGTTCCCTGATCACAGTTAAAATAACCTTCAAGAGAAAGGGATCGTTATGTCATATATACTATTTTACAGATATTTCAAAGTTCAGAGACTATCTCTAAAATAAATTTTTGGAGATTCCTTTTTTTAAAGTTACCTATGGTATTTCTTCTCTATGTAGCTATTATTGAATTACATTAGTCTTCATCCTAAGTCAAATTTGTATGAAGTAGAAATTTTGGAGAGATGTCGAGATATCTCCTCTCAAATATTTTATTTGTATCCATGACTCACTCACAATACCGCATCCAGTCACACCGAGTGGTTTGAATCATGGGCTGGTTATTGATCGGGTTACTTGGTTAAATGACTAACCTGGTCATCAGTTCAGACTATGTCTATGTGTAAACACCAGTTTGGCAGTTTAACGGAAGTACCCAGACAAATCATGTTTTCAGTATACTCAAGATACAAGGAAGAGAAGGAGTTTGTGCGTTGACACATGACATACGTGAACCAGTGACAACCTACGAATAAAATGAGGAGTTGGGGAGGGTCTATGCTTATTTAGTTAGTTGGGTACCCACTTACATGACCTCTGGTATTTACTGTTCTCCAAACCAGCCCCTTGGTCAGTGACAGTAAAGAATGCTAGCCTTTGAGCCACACAGAATGTTTTCTTCATTCACACTCACTTGTGGTTTTACTGGGCCATGTATCATTCAAAACAAAAGGAGAGGGGAAAAAAATCAAGCAAACAACGCAAGTCTTATTGCCACTCACATTACGATGTTAAAATCAAAGAAAATATTTCTGCCAATTAACCATCCCCTTGATAACTTTGGATGGTTGGCTGTTACTTGCCAGATCGATCTGGGGACGTAAAAATGACGTGTCACTGCTCTGTACACCTGAAGGTTCTATTTTAGAACAATAAGAAGACTTAGAAAATACCAGGCCAACCCCACTCTTTTTACAGATGATGGAGCAGACAACCAGTGACTTATCCAGGGGTCACACTGTGAGTCAATAACAGAGTAAAAACAGAGTAAAATCTAGGTTAATTTATTCTACATTCTGGATTCTCTGTACTGGACTATCAGGCTTCCCATAATGTCCTATGATCTAGGACCAGCTTCACTTATACACAGGTTAAGTGGTTCTAAGCAGACAACTTGCTTAGAAAGAAGTGTTCTACTTTCCAAAAATATTTCCCTAATTCTCCCGACATGTAAGATATTGCTACCAGGCCTAGTGCCTTCCAAGAACTCTACGGATGTTTACAGAGATAATCCGAAACCATTATTGAAATAAAAATATTTAATACATTTATTTGATGCAACTTCACTAGCATTCTCCCATGTGGTCTTCACACCAGCTATGCTAAGTAGGTAAAAAGCATAAATGGGAAGTTCAGAAAGGTCACTTTATCTGGCTGCCGTCAGAGAGCTAGTAGGGAGGAGCAATATGCAAATCCAGCTGTGGCGGAGTCCAGCAGGCTCTTTCCAGGAGTCAAACAGTCCTTTAAGGAATGCTGATGGTTAACTGACAGTCTGTCCGGGGTCAGAGTAACCAAACTGCAGTTTAATATAGAATATGCTGATGCCTTCATTGAATTTTTATTGGAGAATAACATAACTGACATGCACTGAGTGGTTATTATATGCCAAGCCCTGTACTTGACCCCTCTTGCTCCATTTAACCTTCACACTAACCTATCAGATATATATTATCATCATTATACCATTTTCACAGGAAAGTGAGGTGTGTAAAGTTTCAGTGACGTGCCCAAGACCCTGCAGTTTGGTGGCACCAGCACGTGAGCCCAGGCAGTTTGGCTCCAGAGTGTCCTTTAATCCCTGTTCCATGCTGCCATGTAACACCTGCAACCTCAGTACGAGGCCCGCAGAGAGGGTCAAGTGGTGACTCTGTCAAGAAAGTTGAATAGAAGGGCACCTGGGTGGCTCAGCTGGTTAAGCGTCTGACTCTTGATTTCAGATCAGGTCATGATCTCACAGTTTGGTTCGTGAGTCTGAGCCCCATGTCAGGCTCCGTGCTGACAATGCAGAGTCTGCTTGGAAATCTCTCTCTCCCCTCCCTCTCTCTGCCCTTCCCCACTTGCTTGCATGCTCTCTCAAAAATAAATACATAAACTTAAAAAAAAATCGTTAGAAAAGAAAGTTGAATAGATTACCAAAGACTCGATTGAAGCCAAGTTGAGAAGAAACTTGAAGCTTTCAGACAACGATTGGTTTTTATAGGAAGTTAGCAGAGGTCTTGAGGCACTGTGGAATAGCCTTGATGGGGATTTGCAGAGATATTCCTGATATCTTGGTGAAAGTTAACAAGGCAACGGGAAAAATGGTGGTGAGCTTTCTATTTGGAGACCAACCTGAGCCATCTTTCATCCTAAAGAAGGCAAAAAAATATTGTCACAATTTACACTTTTTTTTGTAATTGGTTTCTCAAATGAGCTAACTTCTGAGAGCTGGTCCTGAAACAGTGAACCAGGAAAAATAAGTTTGTTGGAGACTGAGAGGCAATAAAAAATCTGGGGCATGTTGTGCAAAGGCAGCTATCGGCACACAGCACCAAGAGTGCCCATGGGCAAAGGGAAGCTGAGAGGGTAAAGGGAAATAGGAAAACTCTGCTGACTCTCAATTCTGGCTGTGGTTCTGACTCTAAATAAAGTCTTATTGGAGCACAGACACAGCCATTCGTTTACATATAGTCCATGGCTGCTCCCACACCACAATGGCAGGCCTGCAAAGCCTAAACTATTTACCACCTTACCCTTTACAGAAGTTTGCCAACCCCTGCTCTAGACCTGTTACCCAAAGAACTGGAGGGAAAACTTTTTTTGCCACTTTCCAGCCATTCTTGGGGGACACCAAATAGGTTTGGCCTCATGAAAACTTGGACAAGAAGCCCAGCAATATGGTTCTATTGCCTTTTTCTTTTTTAGGTTGCATGATTATACTATACTATATAAATGGAACTATAGAATATAAGCCCATGATGTAATCCTATCTGATGAAACTGTGGGAAGAAGGAAGGCAGCATGGAGTACTTAACAGATCACCAAGAACTCTTCAAAAAAGAAAGGAGAAAGCATGGTTGAAGGGGCTGGAAAGAGAAAAAGCAGAGAGAATCCTCTCAAAGCTGTAGTTTCCTCACCTATCAAGTGAGGGCATTGGGCTTCTCCATGGGGCCTCTGAGGACCCTCAATCATTAGCTTCCTTGGCTTTTCCTGAACCATCACAAAATCCCAAGACTTTATGCCCTGAAATCTAGCATCCTGCATTAACTCCCATTCAGTATGCCAGGTCTCTCCAGTCACTCATTACCATTCTAACATTTTTAGTTTCTATATGTGTAATATGAGTGATTTAACAACTTTTAATTATTAGCAAGTCTGTATCTTTTCACCAATATTTATATGTAAGCTTAATATAACAAGAAACTAGTGTTTTCTGAGCACCGAAAGATCCCAAAGTTCTATAAAACCTCATCAGTATATTCTTTTATTTTTAATTTTTTTAATGTTGATTTATTTTTGAGAGAGAGAGCCAGAGCATGAGTGGGGGAGGGGCTGAGAGGGAGACAGAGACACAGAATCCAAAGCAGGCTCCAGGCTCGGAGCTGTCAGCACAGAACCCGACATGGGGCTCAGCTCACAGGGCTCGAACCCACGAGCTATAAGATCGTGACCTGAGCCAAAATCGGACACTTAACCAACTGAGCCACCCCGGTGCCCCTAGCAGTGTATTCTTAACAACTAACTGCAGGCTAACCCATCCATTTTGGGTCAGGAGTGGCTAATAATTGTACATGCAACTGTGTAGCTATAGGTTCTTGACAATCATAGCAAATAATCATATGACCAAATAGCAGCTCAACTGAGATTTAAAAGTTGCCATGGCTCTCTGAAGAGATGTAATAGAAATTAACTGTGTATCTCTTATGTCTATATCATAGAGCTAAGAAATAGGGCTTGAGTTTATTTTTAAAATATATTCATGTATTCAGCAAATATCTATTAAATGACTACTCTGTGCCAGGAATTAAATTCACACCCCCAACTATGCAACTGTACTATACATGAAACCCTTACATTATTTTGCATTTCTTTTATTTCCACGTTCCTGTTAAAAATAAGCCACACTGAGCAAGTTCTGTGATTTTTCTGCTCAATGCAGAGCTGTCCACTTGAGATCTTCACACAAAGATCACAGAGGGGAAAATCCCTTCCTGCAAGGACATCAGAGGTGTTACTCGTCTGGTAATGGCTTTAGCTTCAGGGGGTCAGAATGTCACATCATATTTAAACAATACTTCAGTAATGGTGCTCACTTTTCCCATCCCATTGATAAGCGGAAAGGAAGCTGGCATGTTTAGCTTCGGGATATGTGTGAAAAAAGCCCTGAGAATGAGAGAAAGGGATGAGGCGGGGCACAGAAACCTAGTTGTTCCCTTTACCTCCAGAGAACAGAGAGAGAAGGGAGAGCCACTTTTCCTTCTTCAGAAATAAAAGAGAGATCAGAGGAGGCTCTTGGGGCCTAACCCAACCCAGGAGAAGTCAGAATAACGAGTGCTAAACCAGTGCTTCTCCAGCTGCCTCCAGCTGGGCTAGGAGTATCAGAGCCACCTAGGGAGCTTGCTAAAGATGCCCTTTTCCTGGGCCCACCCAGACCTAGGTGAGCAGAACCTTTGGAGGTCGGGTGAGGGGAAATCTGTACCCTGAGTCACCCCCATGCACAAAAAAGTATGAGAACCTTTGTTGCAAATCTGGATAGATTGAATTAATTTACAAGTCCTTAAGTTTGAATGAAATGAAACATTGTTTTAAACCAGTGTGGAAGGTATTAGAGTGGAGTTTATTAGAACTCAAGTCCTTAAGATGCCATCTTGAGCGACAAAAATTAACCTAGGACCGGGTGTCCGACTTTCCTTCTTCTGCCCGCCTCATTCCAAACTCCCTCCTGCTCTCCCCACTCCTCCATCCTCCTGTTCTTCCTTTCTTTCCATGGTTTAGGCCTTAGAACTAAAAACTAACTGCAGCAGCAGCCACACAAAGACTAAAGGTCAGATTCAGAGCAGGAGTAGGCTTTTCTAACTTAAGGTTGACGAAATGTCTCTGAAAAGAAATGTCTCTGCCTTGCAGAGAAGGCAAAACATGTGCATTTCTGTTGTAGACATTTTTTCACTTTTTAATATATATTATCTTCAGTCTGTAAAAATTAACAAGACTGGAAAGTTTATCCCTGAAATAGGAACTTTCTTCGAAAGTGTATCAGAAGCTCAACTTCTTAATAATTATCACAACAATGTGTGCTATTATCACACTACTATGAGAATGGGATTGTCCCCAGTCTCTCTAACACATTCTTGTGCTGTCTAAGCAGATTGACACCCAGTGGTCCCTTCCATCCTCATTCTGCTCGCAGAAGCCTTTTCTCCATTGGCAACTCTCCCATCCATAGCCAGGTCCTCTCTCTACCTTCCCAACTTACCTATTGTCTCTGCACTCCTTCTACACACTCTGCCTGCTTTTAGAAAGAGAGATGCCCTCCAATTTCATGCCATCTATAGGAGACAGCACCCAAATCAGATGTTCAATGTAAACACAGCTCCCTCTGGCCAAGGCCTTTCTTGTTCCTCTCTCTGCCCCCCACCCCGTTTAAGTTCACAGTTTTACTCCTAGGCCCTTTAGTTTTCTCGGAATACTGTCCTTTCCATACGTTATTGAAAACATTTCCCAAATGAAACAGAGCTTCCTTTGGGGAGATTAGGTTAAACAAAAGGCATTTAATGAGAAAGTCATTTCAAATCACTCTTTAAGTACAAGTACCACCTGGACTTTGAAGAAAGAGAACAGTTGGCCTCACAATATTGTCTTATGGGGGTAACCAAGTCAGGTTTTAAATTACACCAAAATAAGGAAGAAGGATGAATGAGAGAGCAGTATGGGAATGTGTGTTTAATCCTGAAGAACAGTCTTTCCTATGTCCCTCCTGACTATATGGAAAATACATGTGGGTGTTAAGGTGTTTTTTACATATGTACTTTGTAATGGTAAAGTGAGAAAAGAAAATGGAAACTATGCAGGAACTAATTCAGCACAAGCTATTGGTTAATACCTGAGAGAAGAAAAACACTAGGGAGAACTTTAAATCAGACCATGTGAGAAGGCCATCTGTAACTTAATATTTTAATTCATGCCCCCCCAAAAAACATCTATATGAAAAAATAATAAAATGTAAATAGAAAACTTTTCCTACTGAAGAGTGAAATTGCTTTCCAAATAGAAAGGGAGAGGAGGGAGAACACTTAAACATGTTATATTACCGTCTAGTAAATCCATTCTCATTTATCCATACTAATGAAGTGTTAAAACAAAAAAAGAAAGAAAGAAACAACAAGCTCAAAATGGAGTCACTTGTGCTAAACCACATGCCAAGAAACCAAGACTTAATACCTAACCTAACTGCAGTTTCAGCCTCCCCCAGGAATATAATCTTAACCAGTCAATCTAGAATTACCAGGTCAGCACTAGTGAGGTAATCTGCCTAATAGACCCCAGCCTTCCTCCAAAGGAAGGTGACTTTGCCTGAAATAATCCATTCTTTGCTAGAATAACTCTCTTGCCCCACCTCCTTCTGCCTATAAAAGTCTTCCATTTTGTACAGCTCCCTGGAGCTCCTTTCTTTTTCTTTCTTGTTTTTTTTAAGATTTTTTATTTTTTAAGTAATCTCTACACCCAATGTGGGGCTCAAGATATTAAGAGTTGCACATTCCACTGATTGCACCAGTCAAGCACCCTACAAGCTCCTTTCTATCTGCTAGATGGTATACTGCCTGACTCATGAATTGTTGAATAAGCCAATTAGATCTTCACATTTGCTCAGCTGAATTTTGTTTAACAGAAGGAAAATAGGACATCAGCCAAAATAGCATTAGTGTTAGATTTTGTAATATATTTTGAATTACTCATTTTAACAGGGATGGGTGGGCGCCTGGGTGGCTCATCAGTTAAGCGTCCAACTTCGGTTCAGGTCATGATCTCATGGTTCGTGAGTTCAAGCCCCGCGTCAGGCTCTGTGCTGACAGCTCAGAGCCTGGAGCCTGCTTGGGATTCTGTGTCTCCCTCTCTCGCTGCCCCTCCGCCACTCACACATGCGTGCACACGTGTGCGGGCACACACACACACTCTCTCTCTCTCTCTCTCTCTCTCTCTCAAAAGCAAATAAACATTAAAAAAAAATTTTTTTAACAGGGATGGGTGTTCTGAGAATTTACCAGAATCCAAACTAAATATTCATTTAATCAGGAAACATTTAGCATATTCTTACTATGCACAGAACATGCAACAAAGTGCCATGGGTATGGCAAAGACTCAGCCTTACGACTTAGCTTAGAACACTTTTCCACATTTATATAACATGTGTCCCAAAATGAATTTCATATATTATTCATTCAGTGTATTCGTCCATTCATTCTTGTATTCATCCATTCAGTGAATCTTGATCAAACACTTCCTATGTGACAAGCACTGTTCTAGGCCTTGGGATACACCAATAAGCCAATAGATAGAAACAGACAAAAAGCATGCTCACTTTGGCAGCATGTACACTAAAACTAAAACAATACACAGAAAATTGGTGCGGTCCCTGCACAAGGATGACACGCAAATTTGTAAAACATCCCATGTTAAAAAACAAAACAAAAACAGACCAAAAGCTCTGCCCCTTTGCTCCCACGGAGCTTTATTTAGGTTGAGGGACAGCCAATAAGCAAGCAGCACAATAAATAAGTCAACTACATAGTGTGTCTGGAGTGACCAAACATTCTGGTGGTTTGTTCAAGATAGTCTCAGATTATATATATTGTTCTGTCCCCACCCCATTCCAGTTAACGCTCCCTTTCACCTTCAAAAGTGTTCCATTTGGCCAATGAATTGGTCACTCTAAGTATGTTTGAAGATGATACATGGAGAATGGGGAGAGCAGAGAATGGATTGCAGGTTAACAAGGTGGTCAGGGTGGGTCCTATGGAACCAGGAACATTTGAGCTAAGATTTGAACAGTATGAGAGTTGGTCAAGAGCATATGATTTTAAAAGTCTGTATCCTTATTATAAAACATTGAACTAATATACTTTTTCATGCTTCAACCTATATAAGCTTTTAAAACATAAATGGTGTTATATTGCTCGTAGTATATGGCATCTTTGAATCACTAACTTATCCTGGCCAGTTCCACATCAGCGTATACACACAGTAGTCCACTGTGTACTCATACTGCTTTCCCACTGCTGCAAGACTCTCCATTTAAATTGATTCTGCTCTAGTGAAAGAAGGGAGTGGCAGATTTGGGGGAGGGACCGAGGAAAGGAGGCCAGGGATTAAGCCTTTCTTGGTAATCAAATCTATGCTAAGTCTCCATGCTTCTTGCAGGCTACAGCAAGTTTCTAGAGTAAAAATATACAGAGATAGCAAGAGTAACCACAAAGCAAGCAAAGCAGATTAGGAATGCTTTAAGAATATTTCTCCAAAATGTAGAAATTGATCGTCTCAACAGAAAGGAAATCAGTTAGTGAATTCAGTTGAGAGATTTCGTTGAAATAATATGAAAGCACTTGGTTCAGTTCCCTTCTTCACTGGGGTCCATTCCTTTCCCCCTGCAAATGGGAAAGAGGGGGGTAGGTGTCACTGATGAGAAGGCTTAATTTCAATTTTTTTCTCCTCCTTCCTGACCCCACCCCCACCCCCATCTGAAGACTGGAGCCATCCTGATGACACAACAAGCTAAGGGTATCTATTCTTAGGGATAAAAGCCTGGGAACGAGGTCATGATTTATGATAGAAACACTTCTCCCTGACCAGCATATTGTAAGCTCCAGTTGATCAAGTTATGTCATTACAAGTTAAGTGGGCAATTAATTTCTTTGAGAGATACTAATTTGACAATGACAGTACATTTTATGTACAATCTGTCACCAGGCACTAGTTTGGTAAAGAGGCCATATCACTAAGGCATGTATAGAACTAGACTCCGAATATTATAGCAATTGATTCTTCTCTTTGATGATTTATTATTATTGTAAAAGCATATAGGCTGGTACTTGGTGTTCAGGACTTTAAAACTATCAGACTGAAAAATGAAAAAATAATCCATCATATGAACATTGTAGTGTATTATACAGATGTAGTCATCATCTGGCTTTTTCCAAATAGTATAAACGTGGGGGCACCTGGGTGGCTGAGTCAGTTAAGGGTCCACCTTAGGCTCAGGTCATGATCTCACCGTTAGTGAGTTCGAAACCCGCGTTAGGCTCTGTGCTGATAGCTCAGAGCCTGGATCCTGCTTCAAGTTCTGTGTCTCCCTCTCTCTCTGCCACTCCTCTATTCGTGCTTTCTCTCTCTGTGTCCTTCTCTCTGTCTCACTCAAAAATAAATAAACATTAAAAAACAAAAACCAAATAGTTTCAGCGTGTTCCCCAAGTCTCAGGAGGACAGAGGTCCAAGGCTGGAGCCCTCTATTTGTCAGCCTTGCATTTGGGGTAGGTAGACACAGACAAATATATAACTCATAGAAAGAGGAGGGGAAAGCATTTAACAAATAGGATAAATCCTTGTTAAATTAAATTTTTCTAATTTAGAGTATATAGGACTTTCCGTGGTTCAAATAAAATTCCCTCTGAATTGTCAGAGTCTTAATTCATGAATAAGAAGAATCTGACTAACTTTAGTAGCTTTTCCAAATTAAGAGTTCAGGGAAATACGACGTGCACTCAGAGCGTGAGTGCAGCAAGCAATTCATTCTCATAAAGCAGTGTGCTTGTAGTTTGTAATAGAAGTCTGCCATGAACTACAGTGCTTTCAGTAATGACTTCGTTTGCTTACTAGAGTCTGTTTTATATCAGATGGTACTTTATGTTGAATAAAGTATGCTTTTCTTGAAAATTTCTATAATTTAGGCCTCATACCAGCCAGACTGTCTACAGTGCACACATACCCCATTCTAAACTAATGAAATTTGCCGGCACGAGCACCATCATACAAAGCAATGTAAAATAACACGAGTGTGTTAGCGTGCAGATCGCAAACTAAAACCACGTGGGAAATTTTGGGAAAAAACAGAATCGGTGTCTGTCCCTAATTCCTCATAGTAAATGTCCTTCCCTTTGAACCTTTCTCTGTTATTAGACAAGAAGAGAAAGATCAGGTGAAAGTGATGAGAAATAAGAACAGACAAAGCTAGGATGAAAAAAAAAGTTTGCCAACCACCTGCCAGATGGGAAAATCCTTACAGTTCATGAGCATCTGAATTGCCCAAGGTTTTTTACAGAGAAACATACATTCTACATCGAAGATAAATTGCCCGAGTCTCAGACTCACAAAATCTCTAAGATCCACCTAATGCTCTAAAAAAAAAAAAAAAAAAAAAAAAAAAAGCAGGAATACATACATCTCTATTTTTACTTCATAATCTGAGCTAGAGAAGATTTACTGCAGCATTATTATCCAGGCCTCATTACCTCATAGTTAATTAGCTAACATTTGTAAAGTGCTTTGAAGATGAAAAGCATCATATAAATGCTAAGAATTATTAACTAATATGAGAGGAAAATCATAAAATAGATACATTGTTAACATTAATTTGTATTTTATCTTTTCTTATTATCTACTCCCTCACATTTGACATTTGGGGCTGAACTATATATAAAGGCTGAGGGAGTTGCCCGGTTTGTTACAGCTCTGAACCACAGTATTAAGCCAGCTCCAAATGAATACTTGCCAAAATATGAGTGCTCAAGTAAAAATAAGTTAACTGTCCAGAGAGACCCCCGCTTATACTAAAGAGTTAACTAGTTAAACAATCCGTCCCCTCCAGCAGTTAAAAGGAAAGGTGTATTAATTCAGAAGCAATGAATAAACATTTCTGCTTTATTCAAAACAATGCAAAATGTACGAATGAACAGTAAGATCTGCCAGACCGTTTTGTGGGGAACATATGATTCTACTTTGCGCCCAGGCTGCAGTCGCAGAGACTGCTGCTGAATAGCTTAGGACGGTATATTATGTAGTGTTGACTGTTCCCTACATGTTGCTGTCATCAAAGCGAGTTCAACTTTTCTTGAGGCTACAGTTGCACTCCCTGTCATCTCACCTCCTCCCTCCTTCCCCAATTCTCGGTGGACAGAAGGACAGACAGAAGCAAACCTGCCTTAGGAAGTCTTTGGCAGCCTGCCAGGGCCTCATCGACAAGGAAGAGATAGTGTCAAATATTCTTAAAATATGTTGTACCATGAAAGCTTTCAGTAAAACAGGAAATAATAGATCAAGTACATTCAAAGTATTTGCAAACTGTTTAATTGGGTAAAGGCAAGTCAAACTCTTCTCATCACAGCAACGACGTTATCGTAAAGCCCTCTTCAGTGATACTAAAGTTAATCCCAAATCCTGTTACAGGAAACTCATCCTTATTAAAGTAACATTAAGTGCTCCTTTTTTATTGATCTTCCCCTTCAGCTTAATGATAGAAACTTACTGATGTTTTAATAATAACCTCACAGGCTTTATCTATCTCATTTTACTTTGCCTTGGTACTAAAAGATGCGGTGGAAACTAACTTAGCATAAACATTTTGCAGACGTCTTTAAAGGACAGGGGGAGGTTAAGAAAAAAAAGATTCAATTGAGCTGAGTGTTAACAAAGATGGCTGAAAAACTAAAAGATAAAAGGGAGGCTCCAGTGTGAACATCAAAGAATTGTTAATGACAAGAAATACCATTAGGGTTAGCATCTCTTTTGTTTCAACCCTTTCACACCTGCAATGTGTCCTGAGCTAAGCCTTTGTTCCAAAATCTGAATTACCTCCATTAGCATTTATAGAAAAATGGTTGCAAAACAACGGAAACATACTTTTGGCTCTATCCTTTTGCTTGAAAAGTCAGAAATTAGTTAGGGATCTGTGGGTTTCCTCCTAGTTGCTGGGTGTAACTATACAAGACTATAGAGGTGTAAGGTAATGGGTTGCAAATAAGCTTGCTTGAAATGTGAGAATAGCTTTGTACCTAAAAAAGAGAGGTAATAGAAACAACATGGAGAGGCTACATAAGCAGCTCAGGCATTAGCAATAGCAAAATCAGAGCGTGAAATTCAGATTAGCCCTCCCCAGGCTGTGAGAGGAAGGGGGTATTGCAAGACTTGGCATGGCTAAAGGTGTAACCTGTTTTATTTGGCCCCTGAAAAATTTTAACAGATGGTGGGACCAGCTGTCTTTTTCAGCCATTTAATAAACTCTTCGGTGGTAACAGTTTGGAAAGTGGGGGTTTTTCGTTTTAGGCCAGAGGAGAAAATAAAGAAATCTGTCCCAAATTGTCTTTGCCAAGTAGTAAAGCCTGGAAACCTTCGGAAAAGTTAAAGGGGGAAAAAATCTAATCAACTGTATTATCATCATTGTATCTTTTAAGGGGACAGCAACAAAAACAAATTCCTCTCTGCCAAATTAGATGACTAACTACTGGCGAAGTGTATTTTGTATTGGTGCCTTGTCTGTGATTGTGTCCTTATCTGGGATTTTAA
Organism: Panthera uncia; assembly: GCF_023721935.1. Taxonomy (NCBI): domain Eukaryota; kingdom Metazoa; phylum Chordata; class Mammalia; order Carnivora; family Felidae; genus Panthera; species Panthera uncia. The sequence continues at coordinate 61,440,516 of NW_026057584.1, read as the reverse complement.
TTTTGATGCTTCAAAAAGGGATGCCTGGTTATCGTGTTTAAGGCTCATTGACAAATTAGCAGCACTTGAAGGCACCTATCCACAGCTACAAAAAGAAGCAAACTAAACATTTATTGGAAGTTAGTACACATAGACAGTAAATACTTTGTCACCATGAATGAAGGAGCAAATTCTTTCCAACTTACATAATTAGTCTAAAATGGCATACAACCCTCCTAATCATGTCATGTAAATTACAGAGCCCAGCTCGAGACCTTGGGGAATGGGGGGAAAATGTTCATGTCAAGTTATTTTCAGGATAAGACTTAAGATGATTCTGCTTTCGTGCCTAAAATATTTTGTAAAATTGGCATTTTCCCTGCCAGTTACACAGCAACTCTCATTTAGGAGAGAGAGTGCTTATTTACAAAACTTCTCCCCTGATTGGCCACAAACACAACCCTTTTTACAAATTTCAGCGATTCCCAGCTGAGCAACAGCCATTTCCATTTGACAAAGCTTTATTCTGTCCACAGGCCTATTATAGATCCTAGAGTGTTCGTCTTAAACAAACAAATTAAACAATAAAATATAAACTCTTTTTAAATTAGGAGACATTAGGGACACCTGTTTAGATGCCTAAAGCAGATGCAGTTCTCATTATATTTAGTTAATTTTGCTTAGCTTCAGCTTGGTTGTTTTGGGGACTGCTTGCTGGTGATGTGTATCTTCTAAACAGAAAAGTATAGGTGATGGAGAAAGCAATAATAAGTAATTCTGCTTGGAATAAGTTAGCTCAGTCATCTAGAATAAGTCCAGTTATCAAGCTAGTCCCCAAAATTAAGAGTGCCCAATTGCCATAATTTGTGAAATGCCTCAGATAAATTATACTTCGTTTGGGGTTTGCGGGTACTTCCTCTAGACTGTAACACCAGACCACCATTCATTCAACACATTTTTTTTTTTCAACATTTTTTATTTATTTTTGGGACAGAGAGAGACAGAGCATGAACGGGGGAGGGGCAGAGAGAGAGGGAGACACAGAATCGGAAACAGGCTCCAGGCTCCGAGCCATCAGCCCAGAGCCTGACGCGGGGCTCGAACTCACGGACCGCGAGATCGTGACCTGGCTGAAGTCGGACGCTTAACCGACTGCGCCACCCAGGCGCCCCCATTCAACACATTTTTAATGAGCACCTACTATGGGCCACACACTGTGCCAGGAACTGTAGGTACTGTGGTGCACAAGATAGACCAGATCCAGTGCTCTGAGAGCTTGTATAACCTCACAACTTCTTCACTGTATAAAAGGAAAAATGCTGTAAACATAAAGCCCTCCACCTCAGAATGTTTAGGCTTGGTCTATCCAACTAAAAAAAACAAACAAAAAACCTAAATGATGCAGATGAGTCTGATGGTTAAATGTAGGAGAGGAGGAACTTGCCCTCCACTTTCAGTGGAAAGCCCCTGAGGAAGAGAGATAGAAGCAACTGCAAGTCGTTTCAGGCAACCTTTAGCATGCTTCTGGCTTTTCACTGCATCATTTTTCTTTTCCAGTCACTGGTTTAACCCCTCACCTCACCAAAGGGTGATCTTCCAGAAAGCCGATGTATTATCCTTATACATTAGAGTGCTTTTCTAAATTATTGGGATTAAACAGTTTCAAGTGGGGAAAAAATAAAGAAATGGAGCTTTACCTTATAGAAAGAGAAGCATTAACACCGTCTGCAAACTAGGTTGATCTCCTGACTAGAAGGTGGATCCTGTCAACTAATTCCAGTCCCTACGTCCAAAACTTTAACACCTTTATTTCTGTCTTGTGAGCCACCTACAGGTACGAAAGTCAATTTAAATACTGTCACCAAGTCATCAGATTCTCCAGAATGTAGAAACGTAGTTCACTGTGAATAAAAGAATGAACAAATTCATGGATTTTACATGTGCAGGAAAATTCATCTGTTTCTCTATAGGGTATTAAACTTTTATTTTTCTTCCAATAGTGTCAGATCAACAAGTGATAGGGGACTAGTGAACATTATGGGATTTGGGACGAGTTGCCATTTTCAATGTCTTCAGGTTGACCAAGTGAGGATCCGTGTCTGTCGCTGAGTCAAACATCCGGAGTTGCTGCCTGGGTCATGGTCTTAGACCCTCACTGCCATGGCTGACCATGTCACCTTCACAGCCGCAAGGCAGAGCCCCAGCAGTGACGGTGGCCCAAGCAGTGATCCACGGAGTGGCCCATGGGAAAGGGAGCACCTATACCCTGGGAATAATCTTAGTGGCACTCAAGTAGCAGTTGTAATAAAATAATTCCTCATATTTATGCTGCTTCCTTAATGTTTTACATTTTCCCATGAATAAATGCTATAGCTGACATCTTTTTTCTCTCTCTCTTTTTTTTTTTTTTTTTTTTTAGTTATCTCACTCCTGAGATAGTGGACCATAACATTCCTAGCAAACACAGAAGCAAAAGTTTCTTCTAATGAAAAACTAGGAATGATGAAAAATGAAGCCCATTAAAAGATAATAAATAAATAAATAAATAAATAGTGACCTATACGTTTTCTTAGGACTGTCAAGAAATGTCATTAATTTCAGAATTCTCCAAATAACCAGGAAACTCTGAAATTAAAAACAACAAAAACAACAACAATAATTAAAAAAAAAAAAAAAAACCAGTGCAAGAACCCTCTATGTTTATAGAAGGCATTTTCTAATAGGAAAAATTCTTAAATTGTATAATCAGTAACAGTTAAATTCTTAACATTTAAAGGAATAGTTTAACAAATTAGTGAACAAATTAGAAGTGCATGCAAAAACTAAATTATTTCCAGTTTAATTGCTACAGTTAACATAATTACAAACATTCAAAAGGGATGGACTACTTGACTGATAAATATAACCGAATGGTTTTCAGAATGTTTTAAGTCAAGAGCCTTTCCTACTTGTGAAGTCACAAAGGTCTGTGAAACACAGAAGGAGCGCCTTGTCTCCCCCTCTTCTGGCTCCAAACCCACACACCCTATGCACCTCTGTTGAACAGCTAGGCCTTTAGGCAAGTTGAAACTTCTTTCCACCTACTCTTGCAGAAGACCCATTTATAAAACAGGATACCAATTTCCAGTCGGTAGGAAAACCTACTGAGCAAACTCTAAGAGGATCAAGATGGCTCTGGAGGATGAAATCAATGAGCTAGAAAAGCAGTAAGCACATTTCTCAAAGTGCGGGCTGAGAACTACCTGTGTTACAACCATGGCCGTCCAGACAAGGTGTGCATAGAGCCCCAACCTTCACTGATCAGAGTCTGCACCGGCTCCCCCACCCGCCCCCTGCCCGGGGATATGTTTTCCTAGAAAGCAGACCACTTGTGTCCACTGGCAGAGCAACCATCTTCTTATGACTGACAAATACTTCATCCTTCAAGATTGTTTCCAACATTCTGCCTTGGTGACCGTGATCCTCTGACCTTACAACATTGTCGCTGGGCAGGCAAAACACCACTAATCATCCTGTGGTAGTCACATGTTCACATGAGCTGGGAGAAACAGGTTTCATCAGCCATATGTGCAAATAATTTCTTGGTAGTTTGAGAGATTTTCAAAGATGTAATAATCTCATACATGATGATGTCATTTCAATTTCAGAGGGAGGTATTTTCTTACCGTGTCACTCATTTTGACTATACACTCTACTTGGGTTCTGAAAATCTCTATATATTAATAAAAATCAATACACTAAATTTGAACTCCTAATAGAAAACAAGAGCAAGATACCTCAAAACTCCTTTCCTTCTGGCATTCTCTTTTCTTTGACTAAAATAAAAACTGCTAAAGAAAAGGTAAATTCCGGGGCACTGCTTTTTTATTTCATTTCTGACAGCAGAATTCAGATCCTAAAACTTTGCATTAATTATATTATTCTTTTGATAATAAAAAAGATGGCTCTCATTCTTTGAAACAGTTGTGGCCAGATGGAAGGATAATGTGAATATGACAGTATCTATGAAAGTTACCGGATTGACTCCTCTGGGGACCAGAACTTGAGATTTCTCTGCAAAGCAGAGCCCAGAGAACAGTGGAGGTTTTCACTGTGGTTGCCTAATCTCTGTCATTCAGCCTCAGCCCTGCCCTGCTGGGGCCACTGGCTCCAGGGGGAAGAGCAGTTCTGTCTGTCTCCCCTCGACTTAATCCTTGCCTGTCTGCGGAGACCTCACCAAGGGTGCCAATTGTTAGGATGGCTCTGGGTTTCAAACACCTGTCCACCAGGAACTGGACTTATACCCCCAACTTCTTTCATGCGGCCACAAGACAGACATCAGATGGTAGCAACTTCTGGTGCCTCCTGAGCGGATTGGTTATGTGGTGTCCAACAGCTCCCTTCTATATATTTATCAGAGTGTAGAATTGTGAATGGAGGCTACAATAGCAAACACAGTCTTTTCCAGGAAGCCCTGCCAGCATCATTAGCAACATGGCTTTGGTTTTAACTGTATTTATTTATATGTTTAAAATTTTTAAGTTGACACTAATTTTATGCAATTTTCTAAGCCTTTTACATTTATGAACTGTCTTAATCATTGTAACCCTCTAAGGTAGATACTGTTATTATCCCCAAGTTACAGATGAGAAAATGAAGCACAGAGAGGCTAAGTAAAGTATCCAAGGTCACAAAGTAGTGAGTGGCAGAGCTGGGATTCACACCCAGGGAGTCCAGCTCCAAAATCTGGCCTAAGGTATAAGAGCAGTTATTTTCCTCATAAATGCAGGTGCTGAGAGATTACTTGATTTACTCCCAAGTCACCCAGCATGAATCTGCCTCTTCTAACTTGAAATCCCAGCCTTTTCTCTGGTGGCCTTCATGATCCTTGTGCTGGTACTCTTGCCTGTGTCGCCCAGCCAGTCATGTTTAGTACAAGGGCTTACTGTGTGAGGGACCCAGATAGCCTTGAAGCTCCCAGCAGGAGAGTCAGTGACTAACTCAAGGCTCTGCCTTCTGCTCAGGCCTCCTTGGCCCCTCCCACCCTAAAGAAGGAGATCAGGACCTTCTCAGGGAACTGAGGGCTAAGTCCTTTCCTGCCACACAGGATAACAGAACCCTTGGTTCATTCATTTGTTCTTTCGTTCTCGTGTATTTAATGAGAACTGACTGACAAGCATGAGTCTAGGCCCTGGAGATTTGACGGTGAGCAAGACCCATGCCCAGGAGACACCAAGGAGCCCACAGTGTTAGTATGATGGAGGCAGCCATGTTAAGAGGCGATTGCAATATCCAACAGAAAGTCTAGGAGAAAAAAAAAGAAAGTCTCCTAAGAGAGATGGGTAACTAGGGTGTTGTGGAGCTCAGCGGAGGGGCAGGAACCAGTGGGTGGCTCTCAGGAGGAAGTGCCGCCACTCTCACCTCACGTCAGCTCTCAGCATGAGCAAAAGGTCCACAGCAGGATATGGCTGTCCAAGTTCACCAAGGCTTGCCTGCAGAAGCTGAAGGGAGGCGCTGTGACAGCCACTGAGTTTTAAGCCAGAACCTCATGTGACCTAAATGCAGTTCCTGGCAATAATATACGCTACCATTTATTGAGCTATTAATATGTTCTGAGCGTCTTCGTGAAATATAGCTGAACTATATGTATCTTAATCAGATTTGGCTGCTGTATCAGAATACCATGGACGGAGTGAAATTTATTTCTCACAGCTCTGGAGGCTGGGCAAGTCCAAGACCAAGGTGCCAACCAATTCTGTTCCTGGTGAGAACTCTCTTCTGCTTTGCAGAGGTTGCCATCTTGCTGGATCCTCACATGGCAGAGAGAAGGGGAGAGCAAGTTCTCTGGTCTCTTCTTACAGGAGAATTAATTCCATCATGGAGGCTCCACCTTCACAGCCTTACCTAAATCTAGTTACTTCCTAATGGCCCCACTCCAAATACCATCATCACCTTGGGGATTAGGGCTTCAACATATGAATCGGAGGGAGATACGCAAGCATTCAGGCTATAGCAATATTCATTGCATGCTCACAACACTACTATGAGGTTGGTGTTACTGCCCCATTTTATAGATGAGCTAGTGAGACAGAGGTCAAGCCATAAAGTGGTGGAGCCAGAGTGTGAGCCCGGGCAGTCTGACACCAGCACGCATGCACTTACTTACTCTTCTAGACTCCCTGCCACACAGGGAGCACAATGTCTCACAGAGTATTTAAGAAATGTTTGAGACATCCGGTAGCCACTTTTTTACTTTCCCCTGGTCTGAGAGTTCCTGGTCCTGCTTCCCATTGGAATGACCTGAGAAGTTTTCTGAGAAATGTGCCCCAGAGAAATGCAAACTGTCTTCACAAAAATCTATACATGAATTTTATAGCGGCTTTACTCGTAATAACCAAATCCCGGAAACAACCAACATGTCATTCAAGAAGTGAATGGATAAATTCCGTTACGTCTGTGCAAGGGAACACAACTCAGCAATAAAAAGGAACAAACTATTGATACATGCCACAGCTTGAACGGCTCTCCAGGGCATTACACTGAGTGGGGAAAAAAAGGTCAATACCGGAAGGTCACACACTGTACAATTCCACTTACGTAATATTCTCAAAATTACAAAATTAGAGGGGCGCCTGGGTGGCGCAGTCGGTTAAGCGTCCGACTTCAGCCAGGTCATGATCTCGCGGTCCGTGAGTTCGAGCCCCGCGTCAGGCTCTGGGCTGATGGCTCGGAGCCTGGAGCATGTTTCCGATTCTGTGTCTCCCTCTCTCTCTGCCCCTCCCCCGTTCATGCTCTGTCTCTCTCTGTCCCAAAAATAAATAAAAAACGTTGAAAAAAAAATTAAAAAAAAAAAATTACAAAATTAGAAAGGTCAAGAGAAGATTGGAGGCTGCCAGTGGTTGGGGTGGCCAGGCATGGGGACTAGGTGGGACTCTACGGATGGCAGGAAGGAGGTGTGCAATGATGAAATCGTTCCATATTTCTGTATGTTGATTGTTGTGGCCACACAAATCTACTCATGTGGCATAGTGACAAAGAACTACTCTCACACACTGTACCAATGTGAATTTCCTGGGTTTATGTACTATAGGTATATAATTGTTGGGAAAACTGGATGAAGGGTAATGGAGCGTCTCTGTACTGTTTTTGCAACTTCCCGTTAATCTGTAACTATTTCAAAATAAAAGTTTTCGTGAAATGCCAATGACTGGGCCTCATAGATTCTGACTTAATTAGGCTGGGGTGGGACCTGGGTATCAATATGGTTGAAAAGCTCCCCCAGATGATTCTCACCTGCAGCCAGGGTTGAGCACCTCTGAGCCAGCGCGCCCGCAATCCTACAGTTGCAGGCATTCTTCAAGGTGAGGTATTGTCTTCTAGAGCCCCTAATAGAATATAAAAGGAAGCTTATGAGATCCCCTAGCTGTCACCTGACAGAGGACATGTCCCTGAGAGACCAGGACACCAGACAGTTCCTCATTAAGAGGAGAGGGAGGGAAGTTCTAAAGTGGAAGGAACGGGCAGCAAGCAGCAGCGTAAATCCCCAATTCGCTCGTCTGGCCGGGCTCCTTGCTGATGTTACCTCTGGAAGTCTGAGCCCAGATGCCCAGACAGATTGCTGGTCCTGCATTAAGAATTCCCTCTCCTCCTGAAGGCCCCAGTTACTAGGTCCGGTTTCAAGGCCTTGTCTATTGAATCTTTTACCATGGCCTCATAGGAAGGGTCGCTGAGTCCCAGGTGGCTAACACTGGTTTACCATGTGATAAACTGTCTCTGGGACAGATCTCGTACCGAAAGGTGCCACGCGTGTTTTCACCACTTCGCAACCCAACGTACGTTAACGTTTTCAAAGGGGTTATTAGATTGGTATTGATTAAGTGCAGGTCAAGAAATCAAGCACTTATGCTTGGCAGCTGGCAGCTCAGGTTTCTGCTGAAAGTCTCCAAAACCTCCAAAAGAGTTTCAAATCAAGAAAGGAAATAGATATTGGGCGTCTGAAGCTCCCCAGTTTCCCTGGGACCGCTAGCAAGATGGGAGCCACGTGTGCCCCCACATTAACACAGTGGCCACCCACGGAGCCTTCTGGGCAGCTGCAGGAATGAGCCCTGGAATGCATTTTCTGGTAGCTGCATCTGGGTAAGTGGCAGACTTCCTGGCTGCCTCTCTTTCTTTTTTATAGCCTCTTGGCCGTCTGTATTCATAGATGTTCTGGCAGCTGGGGACCCACCCTGGGGCAGATTCGGGGTCGAAGTCCTAATGAGCAACTTTGTTCTCTTAAACACTATTGTCATCCAACTCACCTATCACTGTGAATAATTTGCTAATTTTGGCCATAAAAACAAGTTCTTAGACAATCTCCAGTAATGTGTCTTTTTATGTCGATCCGGGAGTATTTTCCTGCCTCCTCTTTGTTTGATATGGAAATGAGCCTGATAGCTTTATAGCCAGCCAGGAGTTACAGCATGGCAGGGAAAGAAAATTGTGTCCACCATAAAGGTGGCTTCTGCTCTCTTCTGCAAGTCTTTGAAGAATTCGTTCTTAGAAAACAAAGACTCTCAAAATAAATGCACATCAAGTTACAGTTCCCAGAGGTGTGCTCGAATATATTCTGGGTATCCATAAAAACACATATTATGTAACATGTGTTGCCTGAAACCACTATTTATGAATCATCTGGGACAACGCTTCCTCGTGAAAGGAATTAACTGGGTTGAAAGGTAAAATCTTCATAAGCTGCCTGAACTTCTGGGCCCACATTCCTATTGTTCTGGTCAAGGCAGATCAGCCTCCAAATACCCAGGCCTACAGCAACTGCAGGCAGATGACTCCAGGCAGAAGTACACAGGTGTCCCTACTCGGGGTTTCTCTGTTCGCGCCACAATTAATAGCACTCTTTCTAGAAATCCCAGCAACCCACCTGTTCTCCCCACTCCCAAGCAAGAAAGTCTGATAAAAATCACTTGCAACTGTTGGAGGTCGGTTGATTGTAATTTAATGGACAGTGTGTCAATTAATGTGTTACCTAACTAGGTATTTGCAATCTAAGACTTAAAGCCTTTATTCTAAAGACCCATAACACAGATAGCCAGGTGTTGGGGGACAGAGGGGGACAATAGAGGACTCCATGATTTTTCACTAAACTTAACTGATTGGAGGAGGTGGGCCTGAGGTCACCTTAATTTAGATGCTTTAGGGAAGCAGTATTTGCATTTATTCACTAGCCTCTTTTTTTTTTTTTTAATGTTCATTTTGAAAGAAAGAAGGAGAGTGCTCATGCATGCAAAATCAGGAGGAGGGGCAGAGAGAGAGAGAGAGAGAGAGAGAATCCCAAGCAGGCTCCAGGCTCAGCACAGAGTCCTATATGGGCTGGAACTCTTGAATTGTGAGATCATGACCTGAGCCGAAATCAACAATCCGATGCTGTTCCAACCAAGCCACCCAGGCGCCCCATCACTACTCTTTTAAAGACTGGCTCTTTCTCCTCTCTAGGCTCCCATCTGGTTCCTCCCCTTCCCTCCCCACAACCTCTGTTCTCCCTCCCTCCACTGCTACCCCTTCCTCCAGTTTCACTGCCCCGTCCCAATATCACCTCTCCCATCCCTTCCTCCTGCCCCAACCCCTTCCCTGCAACCCTGCCCCACATGCTCAGGGACACACTTTGTTTTCCAGCACAATTGATGCTATTTTCCCTTTACCTAATGCTGTTTTAAACCCCTTCACCTTTCTTTTAGAATGTCCTGAAATGCAGCCCCACAACTCCTGTGGTGGAGGGGGGAGGGGGTACTTACTTGTGCCACAATTGCCCAAGTTCTGTCCTAAGTTCTGTCCAGGTCTGCTCTGCTAACCTGCTGGGTGACGTTGCACAAGTCACTCCTCTAGGCCTCACTCAGATTTCACATCCATAAAATAGCAGATTGGATTTCAAGGCCTGTCTCTCTCTCTCTCTTTTTAAATGTTTATTTATTTTTGAGAGAGAGAGAGAGAGAGAGAGAGCATCAGCGGGGAAGGGGCAGAGAGAGAGGGAGACACAGAATCCAAAGCAGTCTCCAGGCCCCAAGCTGTCAGCCCAGAGCCCAATTCAGGGCTTGAACCCATGAACCTCAAGTTGGTGACCTGAGCCAAAGTCAGATGCTTAACTGACTGAGCCACCTAGGTGCCCAAGGCCAGTCTCCTCCTTAGAATTTAATGATCTTATCTACCTTCAGATGCAAGTTTTCTTAAAAAAAAAAAAAAAAAAAAGTTATTGCAAACTTTAGAAAGCAGGAAATTATGACACATGTTACAACACAGATGAAACTTGGGAACATTAAGCTAAGTGAAAGAAGCCAGTCACAAAAAGACCCATATATAAATATTTTTAATGTTTATTTATTTTTGAGACAGAGAGAGACAGAGCATGAATGGGCGAGGGTCAGAGAGAGAGGGAGACACAGAATCTGAAGCAGGCTCCAGGCTCTGAGCTGTCAGCACAGAGCCCAATGCGGGGCTTGAACCTACGGACCGTGAGATCATGACCTGAGCCGAAGTCGGATGCTTAACCATGAGCCACCCAGGCGCCCCTAAAAAGACCCATATTGTATGATCCCACTTCTATGAAATATCTAGGATGGGCAAACGCATAGAAGCAAAAACTAGAATGGTGGTTGCTCAGGGCTAAAGAAATGGCCAGTTGTTTAAGGAGGTTTTTTTGCAAGATGAAAAAGTTCTGGAGATTTGTTGCACAACAGTGTGAATATACTTAACACTACTGAACTGTACACTTAGGAATGATTAAAATGGTAAATTTTGTGTGTTTTTGCCACAATTGAAACTTTAGAAAAAAAAACTTCTCAAATTCAATGTATCAAAAGAAAAAAAAAAGCATTATTATTGTGTGTTGGAAACCAGAAAGAAAAGCAGAGGCAAAAAAAAAAAAAAGAAAAGAAAAAGAACAAAAACAAAAACCAAAAACAACAAAACAAAAAACACACCAACAACAATCCCTTAATTCACAGGTGAAGAAACTGAGACCCAGAGAGTCAAGACCCTTTGCATGGGTGCCAGAGCTATGCCTGTGTGCATGCCAGGGGCTGGACTTTTTAACTATTTTGTAATCAAACTAGGAAAATTAAAGGACTCCATGTTTCCCTGCACTGGTTTTAGAAGAAAATGGTATTAACTTTTCATGAGAGCAGAGCTATATATATATATATATATATATATATATATATATATTTAGGTCAATAGTGAACATAATGCACAGGTATTTATATAGTTCTTTGTTTTAGATTTAAATTTAAGCCAGCATATTCTTAATTTCTTGAGGTCTAAAGAGTGATTACCATTATGGCAAATAACATGGAAAGTTATTAACACCCTCTCCCAGTGCTAGAATAGGGGAGTCCAGGGCACCACCCACTTGGCAGAGGCTCCCTGGTAAAGACAAGGACAGCACCCTCACCCAGCAGGCAAGAGGGAAGGACACCCACTCTGGACCACACTGAGATGCCCCAGGCTGGGGTTTTGCTTTGCCTCTGCCCCAAAGGCATCTCCCTAAAGTGCTTCATAGTAATGCTGAGACCTGAGGGCACCATTCTAAAATATGAAGAGAAATGAATGCTTTCTGCATCTTAAAAACCCACCCTTACTAAACAAGCATAAGATATTGTTATTATGGGTAAAATAATAATTATTCTAAAGGGATAGCTAAGTCAGGAGAGTGCCCCAAAGATATTCAAAAATCACTGAATCCAAAACCAGATAGCAATGTCCTAATTTTCAGCATCTATTTCAGAAACAGGTTTAAAAAAAAAAAAAAAAAAAAAACATTTGTTACTGTCGAATAGAAGTAAAGTTATTGAGTAACTGAAAAAGTGCTTCTGGTAGAGTCCAGGTTTTATATTTAAAATAGAATGTTTAGATTAAGTAAATATTAACCTCAAAAATGTCTCAAGTTTAGTAGGAGCTTCACTCTGTGGTTATGAGTGAAGGGAAATAATAAAAAACACTGTTGACATGAACACATAGTGCCTCGTATAAACATCATCAAAGCTTATCTCTTTTACAGGGCTCGTAGAGGCTATGTGTATGAACACAGGCAATCTACCCCATGCCTAATGACCGTGCTTCATTGTATAAGTAAAAAATTTAAATGGTTAGATTTAAAATTTCTCTCTCAAGACATTAGGATGGCTCAGTGGGTGGAGCATGGGACTTGATCTCCAGATTGTGAGTTTGAGCCCCACGTTGGGTATAAAGATTACTTTAAAAAAAAAATTCTCTCTCTCTCTCCACACACACGCACACACACACACACACGATGAAATAGTCTTACCACACAGCATATAATTTTAGAGTTTCATTTTATGTATTTTATTTGTGTGAACTTAATGATTCGGGGACTGGTAATAACTTTTCCTTAAACTGAGTGGAATTTCATCAGTATGGTAATTGGCTATTCCCATATCCTCTTTGGCCAGAGAAGAGATAGTGAGAAGGAAATTCCTCATTGGATCAATGGTATGAGTTAAGATGTCATGAGGACTGGGCAAAAAATTGGCATAGTTTGAAACAAAATACATACACACACACACACACACACACCACACACTATGCACTCCAAGATAACTAGATCCCTAGAACAGTTAGCTGCTGGAAAGAAATAGAAAAGCCTACACTGGTATACCCCTCCCAAGAGCCCCTCCTGCTGCCAAATCATTTATGATTTGAAAAAGAGCTTTCCAGGGAGATTATATATTGGTGAAAATATATGATTTGTGTTGTTGGTTGAATATTTTACTGGAAAAGATGCAAAGAGATCATTTAACCCTTAGTAGAGAGAGATTCATCGTTGCTTCCTTGCAACTCAGTAAATGTTTGAGCCACCTACTATATGCGGAGCAATGCATTAGAATAGTAGAAAACCAAGGTGCATTGTAATTTTATAGTAGTCGATTATATGATTTTCAAAATATTCAAATCAAAATTGCCAAAGTTGCAATTTAACATTCTGTGGGAAAGGAGAGATTAATTAGCAAAGGAAAAGCTAAGAAGGTTTGTCAGAGCAACTCTGTCCAATGGGATGTGGCTACTGAGTACTAAATTGTTGCCAGTAAGATCGAGGAACTGAAATTGCAATTTAATCAGCTAATTTGAGGGGTGCCTGGGTGGCTCAGCTGGCTGAACATCCAACTTCAGCTCAGCTCATGATCTCATGGTTTGAGGGTTCAAGCCCCACATTGAGCTCTGTGCTGACAGCTCAGGGCTGGGAGCCTGCTTCAGATTCTGGGTCTCCCTCTGTCTCTGCCCCTCCCCTGCTCGCTCTCTCTCTCTCTCTCTCTCTCAAAAATAAACATTAAAAAAATTGTTTTTAAATCAGTCAACTTGAAATATGAATAGCCCCATGTGGCTGTCAGCTCCCATATTGGAGCCAGCACAGTCTTAGAGGATGAGAGATTTAAGCTGGGCTTCACGGAAGGATAGGAAGGAATTTGATAGAGATAGAAAAAAAATGTTTCAAGTAAAAGCTTGTGAATGTTCATGGAGGTGGAAAGCTTCAGGCATGGCCAAGTGAAGATTTAATATCTAGTAAGACTGGAATGAAAGGTACATAGTGGGTTAAAGTGGAAGCTAACGTAGGAAGATTCAAAACTATGCTGCATCTTGAATGCAAGCCTGAAAAACATACAATTAATTCCATATTCAGTGGGGAGAGATTTAAGGCTTCTGAGCCCAGCAAAAATATAAGCTGCTCAGTGTTTTAGAAAAGTAATCATCAGATTGCATTACAGTGCAATATGGATTTGAAGGCTCTTTTGATTACCTATTGCTGTATAGCAAACCACCCTACATTTAGTGGAGTAAAACAACAATCATTTCACTGTGTTCATGGATATTCCGGTCAGGAATTTGGACAGATCACAGAGACGATGGCTCATCTCTGCTCCGTGATGTCTGGCACCTCAGCTAGGGTAACTCAAATAGGTAAGGGATCACCTGCAGGCTTCTCTACTCACATGTTGGCTTCTGGGCTAGGATGAATAGAAAGTTGGCTTCAGCTAGGGCTGTTGACCAGAGGACCTATAGGACACCTCTTAGGTGGCTTGGGCTTCTCACAACTGTGTTCTAAGAGGGGTTATTTCAAGGTGGGGAGGGGCGCAACTGGAGAGTGAGCATTCCAAGAGAACCAAGTAGAAGCCACTTGGCTTTTACTGACCTAGCCTCAGAGGTGCATCCTGTTGACTACACGCAAGTCACTAAGGACAGCCAGATTGTAGGGCAAGAGATCTCATTGGGGTCATCTCTAAAGAATACAGTCTGCCATGAAAATGCAGTCTATGGTCACAAGGGCCATGAAATGGGAGTTAAAGATAATGAAAGCTTCAACCAGAAAAATGGAAGTGGGAAAAGAAAAGAGAAGGAATAATTAGTGAATAGCATGGAAGCAGAATTAGCAGTGATGAAGCAGGGAGTAAGGAAGAGGGGAAGCCAGGTAAGTTTGGACTTGAACCGATTTAAAAATCACAAATCAGAAATCTTGGTAAGATGTGTTGGTTTGAAAAGTGGGAAGAGAGGGGCGCCTGGGTGGCGCAGTCGGTTAAGCCTCCGACTTCAGCCAGGTCACGATCTCGCGGTCCGTGAGTTCGAGCCCCGCGTCGGGCTCTGGGCTGATGGCTCAGAGCCTGGAGCCTGTTTCCGATTCTGTGTCTCCCTCTCTCTCTTGCCCCTCCCCCGTTCATGCTCTGTCTCTCTCTGTCCCAAAAATAAATAAAAAACATTGAAAAAAAAAAATTAAAAAAAAAAAAAAAAAGAAAAGTGGGAAGAGGGGTTGTTTCCTGGGGGTACATTTATTTTGGAGATCTGATGGGGCATTCTTGAGGAGACATCAAGGAGGTCAGTTAGTAATCCAGGACTGGAGCTCTAGAGAAAGGTCAAAGGTCAAAGTGAATGCTAGAGACAGATTTAGGCGTCATGAAAGAGGTTAGATGTTAAGAGGAGAACATATGGAGGGAATCCAATAAACACTGATTGAATGACACCACCCCACTGTAGCTGGGACCAGATTTAGTGTTTGTAGTGAGAAGAAAGAGCATATCAGTGCTTGGGCCATTCCCTAATGGAGGAGTAAGGGTCTGGGAAAGGAGACCAGCTTAAAGTGAAGCAACTTCATTGTCAGCAAATGTAGCAGTATCCGGATTGGCTCATTCAGTAGCTGTCCCCATCTCTTTCTAGGCTGGAAAGCTGTAAACTGTATTTCCCAGACTCTCTTGCAGCTAGGATTCCAGGGTATATGATTTAGACTGTGCCGATCAGATGCAGCACACCAAAGTTGGAAGACAGAAGCAATACGACTATGAGGCAGGGACTGTGCTCCTGCTGTCCCGACTAGCAACCACAATTGCAGTATATTGGTTGTTTCTGTGACAGCTGTAACAGGTCCTAACGTCATAGCCCTATATGCATAGTCATCACGAGGCAAGGTACATGGTAGGGATAGCACAATTCTGAAGCTCGGAAGCTGTCACTGGTTCTTCCCAGTAGGCGGGCAGCTTTCTGATTCCACAGCCTCTTGATCCCAGCATGGGCCGTGGTTCCCTTATGAACCCAGGTCTGCAGTGTGGCTCTGGGAGTCATTCCTAAAAGCTCAGCTGAGACTCTGTTTCTTCAGCTCGCCAGTCAGTCTGGAAGACATTTGAATACTTTGCAGTGAGTCCCTTTCTGCTTAAACACATAGGTAGAATGGATTCTGGTCACTGTAACTGAGCCCTGACCGATACAGTAAGCAAGAGATCCTGGGTTAGGTGTTGGAATTTCTTGTTGCAGCCACCTAGGAGAACCTGAGAAAAATGACAAGTGAGACATATTCGGGGGAGCAGCCGTGAAAATGTTAGAGAGAGAAAGTAGGGCAAACAGACAGGGAGGTCAGTGCTGGCACCCTGAAAGAAGCATCGAAGTCTGGATGCTTCTGCAGGGGATGGTAAAGGGCAAAAAGAACAGCTCCAACTTGATACTAAACTATGATCCCAGAACTCAGATGAAAAGGGCATTGTTTCTCAAGACCAAAAAATCCACAGGTGAGAGAGACTCTTGCCAGAACTAGAGGAAGCACAGGCCTTTTAAATGGAACTGAGGACACGCAGAGACCTGGCATTTGTGTTAGTCTGTCCTCAGCTGGACCCCTAAAGACATCGACTAATATTTACCTGTATCCTTAAAACCAGAGCCTTAAAACTTCCAAGGTAAACAGCTGATTCTGTGTGCCCCCTGGTGGCTTGGGGTGAAGGTAAGGGGCAGGGGAGATTAAAAGAGTATTCTAGAAGTGAAAGAAAGGGTCTTAGATCTGTACTGTAATCCTTGAGGTGAAAATCCACATTTCTCCTTGGGCAAAACAGATTAAAACACCTCATGTGAGATTGACATGCTTACCACAAAGGAAATAGCACTCTGTAATGTGGTCAATAAATTATCCCAGACTTCTTATTTAATAGTATCACTGCAGACCCACACAGCCGTTTGTTTTTCTAATAACAGAGATTTGCACTCACTCAGGGAGGCACTCTAATGTGATGGTTAAAAGATTGCCTTCTGGAATAACATTGCCTGGATTCAACTCCAATAACAAGATGTAGGATCTGGGAAAAAGTTTTAACCCCTCTGTGCTACAATGTCCCCATATATAAAATCGGGCCAGTGAGAGATTTGGTGAGATTCCCTAGTGTTGTGATTGGCCACAGAATCATGGTCCTCCAGCCGCGTGGTCATATAAGCACACTATGAGTGACAGTGTCTGTGTGTTCACAGACGGGCCATAAGCCGTGGCTTCTCCCAAAGACTACTCCCAGCAAACCAGAGCAGACCTGTGATGCAAACCCATAAGGTCACCAGCATTCCCTTCTCCAGCCCAATTAACCAACCCCACCCACCTCCCTCCACCCAGTAAGGCTGGGCTTGGAGGGTTGGAAGTGAAGGGTCCAGAGTTTATTTGCATTTCTTGATATGCACACAGGATCTATATGAGGCTTGCATCCAAAGTAATTTTCCTGCATATTAATGCATGTTTTTAGTTTATTGCTATATCCATTCTATTGCTACACCCACCACTTTCATCTTTTTTTAAAGGAATAAATGCCACCACAAATGGGTAACAGGTCACGGAGAACCTTCCTTACAGTACTCATGTTCCCTATCAGCGTAGAGAAATAATGTGTGCACCACTCGATTCTCTCACTGTGTTGTGTGATCTCAGAGAGCCACTTCACTTCTTTGGGCCTCACTGTCTTCATTAGCTCTTAATATCCTTCCTCAATGCTGTGAGCCAACTGCATCTCCCCTCTGATGGCTCTTTCCCTGTGCCGGATTCCAAACTGCCCAAGGGCAGGCCTGGTCTCCCTGCTCTCAGGAGTCCTCCACCCTGCCTGTGCTCACCTGAGCGTATGTCCTCTGTACTCCGTAAAGACTCAATTCCTTGTACCTAGAAAGAAAGATGGAAGACAAAGCCACAAAATGGTATCTTGGGCGTCAGCAGGCTCCTGCCATGACCTTCAGTCCTTGGACTTCTTTGTGCCTTTATCTCTTCTGACACCACGTGGCTCCCGTGACAAATCAAAGCATAGGGTTGTAACAGGAATATTAACGGATAAAATAAATAGGAAACTATATGCTTAATAAAGAAAGTTTGGCACTATCTTTTCCTAAGATGTGCCTTTTTTTTTTTTTTTCATTTTTAAAAAATGTTCGTTTACTTTTTGAGAGAGAGACAGAGGGCGAGCAGGAGAGGGGCAGAGAGAGAGGAAGACACAGAATCCAAAGCAGGCTCCGGGCTCTGAGCTGTCAGCACAGAGCCTAGGAACCTCAAGATCATGATGGGAGCCCAAGTCAGACGCTTAACCGACTGAGCCACCCAGGCCCCCCCTAAGTTGTGCCTTTTGTAAGGGGGCCTTGTCTGTGCCTGAAGATCGCTCAGAGCAGTGTTGTTGGCAGCAATTTTATATGCCCCAAAAGGCATGTTTATTTGGGGACCTCCCTCCCACGGAAAGTACCCCAACTCCTCCCTCTGCCCCTCCTGACAGCCCCACCGCAGGACATTAGCACTACCCTTCTTTTTACAAGTCAAGACAGTAAGGAGAAGGGCCCCATTCTTGTTTGAGGAATCCAGATGATAGCAGAGTAAACGAGAAGACAAGACTTAAGTGTGTGAGGCCTGAATTTGGTCAAGTAAAACATGTAAGACAAGGTTTGGCACAAGTAGGTGTAAGCATCCCGATTTGCAACCAGTTTCCAACAATACTTTTAACATGGGACGTCCCCCCTTCCTTTCACTCTTAGCAATGACTTCACCTTGTACTTTCAGATAAATAAATACAAAGCTTCTCCCATGAGTTGTGTTTGGCATCGGCCCAGTGGCAAGTTCTTCCCTACAGTTACACTTGCTTGCTTTTCTCTGTATGGGAAGGAGAGGTTCCTCTCCTCATTAGAGAGAGTCCCCACACCCCTGTCGCAAACCCCTGGGATCTAGGCTCCCCACCTGCAACAGCCCCTCTTTCTAACCTTTCCTTTTACCACATCCTAAAACACAAACACACTTTTGCCCAGACCCTGCTGAATGTTTTAGCTGCTTCTTAAACCCATAATCTGCTTCCTGTCCCTACCTCAGTTCTAAAAGTGGATCCTCGAAGCTTCCTCCTGAAACTAACAGACTCTCTGTTTCTTACTACCCTTTCCTCTATGCCTTCACCCCACTCTTGGCCTTGGACATATGGATGGTCTTCCTCATTCTCCCACCTCTACAGTTTTTTTTAAGTTTATTTATTTATTTTGAGAGAGAGAGAGAGTACATGTAGGGGAGGGGCAGAGAGAAAGGGGGAGAGAGAGAGAGAGTGAGAGAGAGAGAGAGAGAAAGAGAGAATCCCAAGCAGGCTCCCTGCTGTCAGCATGAAGCCCAATGTGGGGCTCAAACTCAGGAACCATGAGATCATGACCTGAGTCGAACTCAGCTGCTTACCGATTAAGCCACCAGGTATCCCCCATCTCTACTTTTTTGGTTCCTCTTGCCTCTCTTTTCCTTTGGCTACTTTGATGGCTCTTCTCCTTTTGTCCATCCTCTAATGGTGGTTACCCCTAAATTCTATTGTAGCTTTTCTCTACCTGCTTCATCTCCACTCACTCCAATAAGCTCATTAACTCAGCCATCACTACTCACCAAGACTTCCCAAGTCCTTATCTCTAGCCCCACCACTCCTGCACTGCCCACTCCCCACATCTGCAGCTTTCTGTAAGTATTTCTCTGTGAATATCCAGCCAAAATCTTAGACTCAACAGCCCCAAACTGAATTTGGTGCTTCTACTCAACTCCAACCTGTCTTCCTCCTTATACTCCCACTTTTACAGTAATTCAATCATTTTTGCTACTTCTCAGGCTAAAACCTTGTAGTGTGATATTTCAAAGCATCTTAATTGAGATATAATCATGTATCATACAATTCATCAATTTAAAGTATATAATTCAATGGCTTTTAATCTAGTCACAGAGGTGTGCCACCATCACCACAATCAATTTTAGAATATATTACCCCCACCAAGGCACCTGGATGGCTCATTCAGTTGAGCATCCAACTCTTGATTCCGGCTCAGGTCATGATCTCCCAGTTCCTGAGTTCAAGCCCCAGTTCAGGCTCTGCGCTGACAGTGCAGAACCTCCTTGGAATTCTCTCTCTCCCTCAGCCTCTGCCTCTCTCTCTCTCTCTTAAAAATAAATTAAAAACTTTAAAAAGAAAGAAAGGAAGGAAGGAAGGAAGGAAGAAAGAAAGAAGAAAGAAAGAAGGAAGAAAGAAAGAAAGAAAGAAAGAAAGAAAGAAAGAAAAAGGAAGGAAGGAAGGAAGGAAGAAAAAGAAAGAAAGGGGCATCTGAGTGGCTCAGTCAGTTAAGCATCCAACTTCGGCTCAGGTCATGATCTTCCAGTTTGTGGGTTCAAGCCCGCATCAGGTTCTGTGCTAACAGCTCAGAGCCTGGAGCCTGCTTCGGATTCTGTGTGTGAGTGTCTCTCTCTCTCTCTGCCCCTCCCCTGCTCATTCTCTCTCTCTCTCTCTCTCAAAATAAACATTAAAAAAAAAAAAGAAAAAAGCATTCAAAAGCAGTCATTCCTTATTCTCCACCAGACCCCCCTCCCCAACCCTTCCCTGGCAACCACTAATCTACTTTCTGTCTCTGGATTTGTCTATTCTAGACACTTCATATAAATGTAAACATACTATATGTGGTATTTTGTGACTGGTTTCTTTCACTTAGCATAATGTTTTCAAAGTTCATCCGTGTTGTAACATATATCAGTATTTCATTCGTTTTTACAGCTGAATAGTATTCCATTGTAGAAACGTAACACATTTTGTTTGTCCATTCATCAGTTGGTAGACACTTGGATTGTTTCTACCTTGTAGCTATTATGAGTAGTGCTGCTGTGACATTCATAGACAGGTTTTTGTGTGGACATAGGTTTTTAATTATCTTTGATATTTATTTAGGAATAGAATTATAACTCCATGTTAAAATTTTGAGAACTGCCTAATTGCTTTTCAAAGTGGCTGTATCAGTTTACATTCCTACCAGCAGTGTATGAGGGTTCCAGTTTGGCCGCATCCAACGCTATCTTCTTCATGACAGCCATCCTAGTCAATGCAAATTGGTATCTCATCTGGTTTTTATAGGTATTTTAGTAATGGCTAATGATGTTGAGCATATTTTTGTGTGCTTATTTGCTTTTTGTATAGGGAAAAATGTCTATTCAAATCCTTCACCTATTTTAAAATTGCATTAGTTGTATTTTTATTGCTGAGTTGCAAGAGTTCTTTATACATTATGGATACAAATCTCTTATTTGATACATAATTTGCAAATACTTTCTCCCATTCTGTGGGTTGTCTCCATTTTCATGATGGTATTTTTGGAAGCGCAAAGGTCTAAATTTTGATGAAGGCCAACTTGTCTATTTTTTCTCTTGCCACAGTGCTTTCGGTGTATCTAAAAAACTGCTGCCTAACCCAATGTCAATGAAGACTTACTCCTATGTTTTCTTCTACAGGTTTTATAGTTTAACTCTTACATTTAGGTCTGTGATCCATTTAGAGTTAATTTTTTAATGTTTTTTATTTATTTTGAGAGAGAGAGAGGGAACAAGCAGGGGAGGGGCAGAGAGAGAATCCCAAGTAGGCTCCATGCCACCAACGCAGAGCCAGATGCTGGACTAGATCCCATGAGCCATGAGACCATGACCTGAGCCAAAATCAAGAGCCTGTCACTTGACTGACAGAGCCACCCAGGTGCCCAAGAGTTAATTTTTATGTATGCTGTAAGGAAAATGCCCAACATCAATCTTTTACACACGGATATCCAGTTGTCTCCGCACCATTTGTCAAAAGAGAAATCTTTTTTATTTTTCCTTTTGTTTTTACCTCTTACTTCAAATCGTCATCAAGTTTTCCCCTTTTTCTCTTTAAAATGTCTGTCATCCTTTGACTACCAGTTTCCAATCCAGGCCTTCACCACCTCACACCTAGGTAACTGCATCTGCACCTACCCTTCCAAACTCTCAGCAAGCCAACCCCCCTAGGAAGGAAATTTAAGAACTGGAATTGAGTTCATCTTCTCAGGAGCCTACCCTAAATTCGTATTACATACAGCATCAGGGCCCATCTCCTCTTCCTGATTTCTCTAATCTAGCCCTACCCTGTCTATACCAGCAAATCAAAGATGCAAAACTTCATCTTCCATGGTTATTCAGCTCCTCACTGGAAAGGGAGTTCTCTTTCCTTCCTGGCCTTTCCCCCCTCCACCATCTTCCTTTCTATGCACCCCATGAAAATTCCATGGGTCCTTAAAGGCTCCTCCAAACCCCAGCTCCTTCATAAACCTCCCTTAAGTACTCCAGCCCTCACGAATGTTCTCCTCTGAGTCCCTACTGTATTTGTGTGCTCTGTGACACCAAACAATCACTATGCAATTGACATTGGTACACACCATTCCACTCTACCACCCAACACCAGTGAGCATTTATGGAACAGCTACTTAAGTTCACAGCACTGTGCAGGCATGATATATCATGCAAACGCAGTTTCCTCCTGCCATCAATTGGGAGACTCGAATTGGATGAGGTAAAGGACCCCTTCTAGAATACCACTCCCTCATCCATTATATACTGATCCAATTTTGAAGTTTAAGCTTAAAGTTAACGCAAGGTTTCCAGTTGAGGAAACTTTCCCAAGCCAAGTCACTGTTTCCCAAAGATTCCCAGCATTATAATTTCTTGCTTCTGAACGCACTCTGCTGTATTAAGGATAGAGCCCCTGTTTCAGACACAAGCTTTGGAGCGTCTGTGATTTGGTCTGCAGCTTAAACTGTGAGACTGCTCCAAATCCTAGAAATCAAAGTTAACTTAGAGAGTATCAGATTGCAACCCTTTCCCCACCACCATTAAAAAAAAAAAAAAAAAACCTTTCAGATTGAAGAGGCAAAGTTTGATCCCTTCCACGTTGAGAGCTGAAAACAATAGCAGCTTTCTGCTCTAGCAAGACTTCAAAAGGCTGCCGAGTGACTGCTCTAAGAATACTTGGTTGTAGATGACTGAAGAAATACACACAGCATCGTCCTGCGACTCAGTGCTCCATTAGTACAAGGGAAACTCTGACCCCTCCCCTCCCAGCACCTTTAATAAAGCAATGACGGGTACTGTATTAACTAGGTAGACAGGAACACTTGGAAGATTGAGGCTTTAGCGAGGGATGGCGAAAGGGAGGGGGGGATCTGGGCAGTTAAGCAACACCTTGCTGTATACAGCCAATGAATTAAGAATTTGTTGAAATGACCTAAATAATGCATCGATTTTTTAAAAATCAACTGGCGATGGGTGACTGATTGGGTTGATTCTAGAGGCGTGGGTCCCCAGTTGTTGCCAAAAAAAAAAAAAGGAAAAAAAAAGAAAAAAAAAAGAAAAAAAGAAAGAAAGAAAAAGAAATGCCCGAGGCGAGATACCAGTCTCGAGCGCAAAGTAGTGATCCAGAGATCTCAGCAAACGCTTTTCTCTGGAATGGATCCGGAGCGTGCTGAGTAGATCCGCGTATCGCGCGAGTGCCCCTGCGGGTTCACCTACCCGCCTCTTCTCGCTGGTGGCACCTGGTCGGCGCTCGCAGCCCGCCCGCGAAGAAACTGCGACGCAAACTTCCCGGCCTCGGAGCCCTGCAGCTAGGAGAGCCGCTCCACTGCGCCTGCCGCTGCGGGGAGGCTAGTATTCAACCTCCCCGCCCCCCCGCCGCGGTAAAAGTTTGCTCCATATTCGCCTCTCCCCGCCCCTCCACCTCCGCCCTCCGGCTGGAGGACCACAGAGGAGTTCGTGGGTCCTCTGTGCACAAACACACCCACCAACAAAAGAAAGCCCATTAAATCTTCCCTCCTGTGAACTCGCGCCCCAGCGGATACCTCTTTGAACTGACCCCCGCCCCCGCAGCCCCCGCGCTGTCTGGGGCGCGCCCGGCCCTCCCGGGCTCACTCCTTCCCTCCCGGCTGCGCACTTTTGCAGCGCGCTTGGTCTTTGATGTTTCTTTACATTATGGCAGAGCAGCCACACGCTCTTCCCGGGCGCGGGGCTTTGTGTAACGGAACTGACATCTGGCCTTGATACCTGTATCTCTTGGTGATTGCAACAAATTTCTAAAATAAATATTGTACTTTGATCTCCGGGCATTGCATTTTTAATGGACGCTCCGAACATTACTTCATTAAGAGTAAGTTTTTCAGGAGTCCCCGACTGCAGAGGGAGGGAAGCTTAACAGCAGCTTGTAAAAGTCTTTCTCCAAACTTCAGCTCGTGCTTGGGAGGGCTGCAGTCGTGACGGGTTTTCACAAACGGAGGTAAGGCCTACAGCAAGGACCTCAACCAAGGCATGAGAGGGCCTACTGTGCACCCCACTGCCTTAAAGATTTTGCTTATATTACCTCTTTTAAGCCCACAAGCACTCCATAAAATGAGCACTATTATAACCCCCATTTACCAATTGGGAAACTGAGGCACGAAGAGGCTAAGTAACTTGCTTGCTAAGGTCACCAACTAGAAAGCGGCAACTAGAAAATCTGGGTTCAGGTTTTTCGGAGTCTGACCTCTTAACCAGCAAGCACTACTCTCTTTTGCCTCCTGGCCGCTGGTGGTGGTTAAAATGGCTAATGGGGGCATCTTGGAGGAAAAAGTTTTCTCCTGTAACAACTACGCAGATGTGAATAGGCTTTTCTTGCGTTTGTGTTAAAATAGTGAACATATTCGGCAAACAGACTGCTTTCCAGCCTGCTTGGCCCAGACCGGCTTGACTCTAGGAACAGAGGGGTTTGAAGAACTGAAAGGAGCCGGAGAAGAAACGCTCTAAGGGATGAGACTTGCTTGACAGTTCGGACGTGTGCAGGCGCGAGTGTGCGCCACCAAACTCCCTGGCTTCTGATTTGCATCCGAGAAAGGGCATCTTCGGGTCCCAGGCTTCACGGGGACTCACCCCGTGGATGAGGCGTGGAAAGGGGTACGATTGCCAGGCCATGGAGCAAAACACTAAGTCCCCTCCCCTTCCCAGCTTCCAGAGTACCTGGACCTCATCTTCGGGAGCTTTGGCCAAGTGAGCTGTATGGTGGTCACTGCTCATCCTTCCTGGGTTAGCACCTTGGCGGTGGGGGGGTGGGGGGGGGGGGCGGGGGGGCGTGCATACTCATAGTATTTGGTCCGCAGGTGGCCCACTCTTCTTCCGCATGATGTTTCTATTTCGAAGACAGGCCCTGGGCTTGGGGAAATGTATGTCTGGTGGGCGTAGCATCCCGACCCCTGATGGAAATGCAGAAGGCACCAGGATACAGCCCAGTCTCCGAATCAGAAGTCTGTTGGAGTTGGGCTAACCGCGGGCGCCGCACCACGAGTTGGACCACACGGTCAGTCCTCCCTTCAGTCCTCGCCACGCGCAGGAAGGCCGGACGCAATAAAACTCAAAGAGCCCGCGCACAGCCGGCGGCCTCGGAGAGAGGAGCCCGTGTCTGCGGGGAGGCCGGGCGTGGAGCGCGGTCCGCCAAGCCCAGGCGGCCTGCTCGGTTGCACCGCCACGTGAGCGGCGGCAGCCTGCGGGAGGCCTCAGCTGCCCTTCCGGCCCTAAATCCCCGCCAGTGCCGTGAGGACTCCGCGGTTTTCCGCCCGCCTCCTCCTCCTCCTCCCGCGACCCCTTGCTCCCAGGTGCGGAGATCCCTGCGTCCACACCGACTTGGCAGGACGCGCCTGGAGCCCGGACAGGGGCAGGTGGCCGACCGTCCTTCCGCGGCCGGGCATGCGGGCGGGCCAGCGAGGGTTCAGGGTGAGCTTTTCCCTAACCCGGGGCGCACGCCCCGCGCCTGAACTTTCTTCTCTTTACAAAGGTGACGGGAACAACAGTTTTTATCGACTTTTCCTTCCGGTTAAAGGGCCTCCCTCGTACTGTTTGTGGTTTGTTGGACAACAAAAGGTTTCCTCGACCTCGCCTTACTTTTTCCAAGTAGTTCCCCAGTAGGTGTGTGCGGCTTGCAAAGAGCGCTCACTCGCCGGACGGGGCTTGGAGGGAGAAATTGCCGGCACTGCGGGAGGCTTCGGTGGGGAACAGTAGCGGTCAGCTGCTTGCCCGGCCCTTCGCGGTGGTCCAGGGCTGCCTGCCTGAAGAGAGAAGAGCGACGTACAGTTTTTTCCTCTGGTGTATATCATGGGTTGCTCTGGGTGTCCTGCCAAGCTCAGCTGTGGTGGTAAGCGCGCTCCGGGTGTTTTTCCCAGGCTCACTATTTGCAAAAGTTGTGGCCCAAGAAAACTTCCAGGTCGCCATCAGGAATGTCACAAGAGAGCTACAGTGGCTTGTCAGGCGGGCGGCCCAGGAGCGTGCGCGCTACCCAACGCCGCCCTGGGCGGCCGCCTGGCCCCGCCCCGGGTCAGAACCCTGCCCGCGGCTCCACCGCGACGGGCGGGGGTAGAGGGCACGCGGCCGGCCCGGCGAGGTGCGTCCCACGCTCCGCCCCGGGAATTCCCTGGGGTCTGCGGTGTGCGCAGGCTGCCGGGTGTGCTGTTCCGGTGCGGGGTGTGTAAGTACTGGAGGAGGGGGGAATTACCCTCATCTCAGTCTCAAAGTCCCTCGCCCTGAAGCCAAAGGCAGATTTCTCTGGAGATAACAAAGACACTTTGTCACTTTGGGCGCTGCCTCGGTGCAAATCTTTAATTGCAAGGGAGTTGCGGGACGGGGGAGGAGGATCGAGTGTCTCAAGCAACCCAAGCGCGGGTCTCCAGGCGGCAAGGCCCCCTTTGATCAGGAAAATCCAATTATTTGTGTATATACATTTCCCACATAGTGATTACTTCATTAATTGTCCCGCCTTTATCTCCTCCCTTCCCATCCCCCCTAATAATCAGTTCTTTTATCCCGACCAACAAACACACCATAGGAGCTTTGTGGATTCAAAGGATTTGCTTTCGCTTCTGAAAGAGCCGCTATTCTTTGATGATTGGGTAGCGGCAAACTTCAAAGCCATAAATCTTCCCTCTGACTGGCTGGCGGCCCAGCAAAGTCCTTATCAAATTCTTGGAGGTGATCCTGAAGCGCTCAGACCGCGCGCGGGGCGAGCGAGCGGGGCGCGGCGAGAGGCGCAGGCGGGAGGGCCCCGGAGCACAGAGAGGGCGCCGGGGAGGGACGCTGGGCGGCCGTTCGTCCTCGCCTTCGGGTCTCCATGCCTCGGCAGCGCCCTGCTCCGCAGCCAACGGCCCGAAAGCTGTAGCTATGGCCGCCGTGGCCGTCCTCCGGAACGACTCGCTGCAGGCCTTCCTCCAGGTCAGGTCTGGGCTCGGAGGGAGATAGGGAAAGGTGGGAAGGGTCGCGTCCGGATCGATTGTGGTACTCTGTGCACCCTGAATCTCAAAGGGACCCTGTTCGGTGGATGCAGCTGGAGTCAGACCTAGTGGTGCCCACGTCAACTTCGCACCTAACCTTGGTGTCCAGAGTGTGGCCTTTGGGGGAGGGACGCGCGGATCCGAGGGTTGTTCGGGCTTGCGAGTCTGGCCAAGAACAGAGCCCGAGCTCACCCTGCTGGGGCCCTCCCGCTGAATTTCAGGCTGGGGCGGGCGTAGGAGGAGCTCGAGAGTAGCTTAAAAGGTGGGAGGGAGGGCGGATAGGCCGCTGGTCTGTGGGTGTTTCCACACCCTTTCTGACCGCGGAGGCCTGAGCGGCCCGTCGGATCCTTCTCCCCTCCCACCGTGTGCCTGCTTCCTCTGAGTCTGGATGGCGTCTCTTTGCACCAAGTAGTTTAACAGGAAGCGCTCGAGCGCTCCGCGTTCAGGTAGCGCAGGCTCCAAAAGTTAACGGTACTGGTGGGTGCGTGCGGGGGTGCGGTGGGTGGGGGGAGGGACAGCCGGTACGCGGGAGGGGCGGTGATATAATAGCTGGTGTGGGGGTGGCGGGCCGGCCTTTAGACCGCGCTTGGAGCGCTAACCTTTTGTCTCCTCTCCGCCCTCCCGCCGCCGCCGCCCATGCAGGACCGCACCCCCAGCGCCTCCCCGGACCTGGGAAAGCACTCGCCCCTGGCGCTGCTAGCCGCCACCTGTAGCCGTATAGGCCAGCCGGGAGCCGCTGCGCCCCCGGACTTCCTGCAGGTGCCCTACGACCCCGCGCTGGGCTCGCCCTCCAGGCTCTTTCACCCGTGGACCGCCGACATGCCCGCGCACTCACCGGGCGCGCTGCCGCCCCCGCACCCCAGCCTGGGCCTGACGCCGCAGAAGACGCACCTGCAGCCGTCCTTTGGGGCGGCCCACGAGCTGCCGCTCACACCCCCCGCCGACCCCTCGTACCCCTACGAGTTCTCACCCGTCAAGATGCTGCCCTCGAGCATGGCGGCGCTGCCCGCCAGCTGCGCGCCTGCCTATGTGCCCTACCCTACACAGGCGGCGCTGCCGCCCGGCTACTCCAACCTGCTGCCCCCGCCGCCCCCACCACCGCCACCCACGTGCCGCCAGCTGTCTCCCAACCCAGCCCCCGACGACCTCCCGTGGTGGAGTATCCCGCAGGCGGGCACCGGTCCGGGGACCTCCGGGGTTCCGGGGGGCGGCCTCTCCGGCGCCTGCGCCGGGGGCCCGCACGCACCTCGCTTCCCCGCCTCAGCGGCCGCCGCCGCCGCCGCCGCCGCCGCCGCCCTGCAGCGGGGCCTGGTGTTGGGCCCGTCGGACTTTGCGCAGTACCAGAGCCAGATCGCTGCGCTGCTGCAGACCAAGGCCCCCCTGGCGGCCACGGCCAGGAGGTGCCGCCGCTGCCGCTGCCCCAACTGCCAGGCGGCTGGCGGCGCCCCCGAGGCAGAGCCGGGCAAGAAGAAGCAGCACGTATGCCACGTGCCGGGCTGCGGCAAGGTGTACGGCAAGACGTCGCACCTCAAGGCGCACCTGCGCTGGCACACGGGCGAGCGGCCCTTCGTGTGCAACTGGCTCTTTTGCGGCAAGAGCTTCACGCGCTCGGATGAGCTGCAGCGGCACCTGCGGACTCACACCGGCGAGAAGCGCTTCGCCTGTCCAGAGTGCGGGAAGCGCTTCATGCGCAGCGACCACCTCGCCAAGCACGTCAAGACGCACCAGAATAAGAAGCTCAAAGTTGCCGAGGCCGGGGTCAAGCGGGAAGACCCGCGGGACCTGTGAGCCTACCGCGGGGCGACCCGAGGCCTCTCCCGCCTGGGACTCCCTTCCCAGCCCCTCTTTGGGGAGGTTCTGGAGCTCTGTGGGCAGCTGGCGGAGGGAAGACCCAACAGGCTCTTGCGTCTTCCTTCTGCCCTCCTCCCAAAGCAACGCCGGGCTCCCAGCTTCCCTGGCCCGGCCTTCGGACAGGGACCCTGTGCCCCGGAGGAACAGGGGAAGTAGGGTGAGGAGCACTGCGTCACGCCAGGGCGGTTTCAAGCTCTTAACCATTCCCACCGTCTAGGAGATCTACAGTTTTGGGGGACCACACTGGGCTGACCTTGTATATAGGAAACACTGTTGAGTTAAAGCAGAAGGACCTTGGGAGATTTGAAATTGTGCTTTTTTTTTTTTTTTTTTTTTTTGCTAGGACCCGTCCGGGCTTTGTACAGGTTATTTAATAGCTTTGTTAAAGAATAATTATAATAATTATAACGTTAATAAAAATGTTACTTTTGTCCTCAGCTCC
Source organism: Panthera uncia (assembly GCF_023721935.1). Lineage (NCBI taxonomy): Eukaryota > Metazoa > Chordata > Mammalia > Carnivora > Felidae > Panthera > Panthera uncia. The sequence continues at coordinate 61,411,379 of NW_026057584.1, read as the reverse complement.
ATGCAGAGCTACAGCATGAAATGTCTCTGTAAAGCAATCCGCAGTTGCAGCGTGAAAATAAATACGTTAACTCTGGGGTCACCTCGGGACCCGGCTGAGCCAGTCTCATTTGATCTTTTCTTCTTCGGGGAGGCTTTACAAAATGGTCAGATTTCACCGAGAAGACGGTTCCTGTAGACTGCATGTGGGGAGGTTTCTTTGCTTTAGAAGGGTCTGGGAAGGTGTGTTGGGTGCATGGATGAAGGAAGAAGGGCAGGGTCAGTTTTGCGGTAAAGAGGGATAGGGCAAGATTTTCCAGTCACACCTTGAGTTTCTCATACAGCCTTAGGACTTGACCAGAGACTGTCGGGCTTCTCTTAAAAGTTTGATACCTGCTGTACATACAATGGACCTTATGTTATCTGGCGAATTCGTGGCTTTCCATTTGGTGGTACTCTAGGGACAGAGGTCACACGGAGCTGTGCTCCCTCCTGGCAGTGGGTTATGCAGGTGTTTGGAGAGATGCTGGAGACTCAAGGATTTGTTCACAGATGAGATTCCGGAGCGTTACAGAGAAACTGGGGGCCTTTCTTCAGGTTGGTCTTTCCCCCAGGAAAGAAGCTGTCACCTCAATCCTCTTGTTTTGCTTCTTTTCTTCTTCATTGTGCTGTGAAAATCTGAAGAGTCTTGTTTCACAATAGACACTTAGAGATCTTCTGGCTGGGCCTGGAAGTTTTTACTTCCACTTTGTATCTTGGGATTTTGGTTTTTTTTATTCATTGAAGTTGACCAGGATTTGCTCAGGGAGGAACCAGGAATACTCATAGGTAGGTTTCTCGCCTGTCTCTAAAAAAGTTTACAAGTGTTTTTTCAAGTGTCTTGACTCAGCTGACTCCTGGATGTTTGCGTATATTTGAGTTTTTAAACCTGAAACTGACATCTTAATCTTAATAATTATCTTAATAATAAGATAATCTGATTTAGAATTATCAAAGAACAGAAAATGTTCTAAATTTTGTTAATATGTTAAGCTGGCCTCATTAATGCCAGATTTCAGTGGAACTGAATAGTCTTCATGGTAGCAGAAGTGTGTATAAATTGATAGGATTTCACAGTTTACAAACTTCTATTTGAAGTCAAACTGAAGGGTAAATTCTTAAAAGCTAGGAAGGTTGTGCTTGAGACTTACAGTATAAAGTAAAACACAGACATCAACATAATAGAGATGAAATTACTTTCATATTCCTAAGAAATGACATTTTACTCTAATTTGAGACAAGGTAGTAAAAGAATATTCAAATCATCGTGGAGATAGGCCTTAGAACCAGTTGTTCTCATTAGAGATTTTGAAACTGTTTAATGATAGATTGGAACGGGAGTCTTCAGGCTTCTCTACCTGGGAAGGATAGTTTGCTTAGCTAAATTTTCAAGACTGACAGGTTTGCTAGCAATAGTAATAAGAAAGTTGCTACGCAGTTACAGTAATACCCATCTAAGTGTGTGGTCTTAATCTAAACCCAGATTCTTGAGAATCATTTCTATGAAGAGTTACAGAAACTCACATCAGAGCCAGAAAAGATTTTTTTTTTTTTGCAGATAGTAGGGAAAGAGAAATCCTGGTAGAGTGGAAAGACCAAGGGCTTTGGACTCAAAAGTTAAAGTGATTTGCTCATTCAAAAGAGAATGCCCTTGGTGAAAAAAGAAAAATGGCAAGTTTGAAATGAGCCTGCTGGCTATTACTGACGGCTATGATCCTTTAGTATCTAAACAGATGCAGTGTTGAAGGTAAAGTTTCCTTCTAAGTTTAACTTTATGATTGCCAAGAGAACTAGATAAAACATACGGAACGTATCTAAAAATACGATATATAAAAAATTTAAAAGCAGAGCAGTCATTTGATGACAAAATAACCTTCTTATGTTTTCACTTAGTTAAACCTACAAGCTTAAAAAGTATGGTAAAAGTACAGTTTTTAGGCTAACTTGGTACCAGGGAAAGACCGTTCTTTACCCTACCACTGAACATTTGTGTTCCAGTTACTTTAGAACAAAATGCTCATGCCATTGTCCAAGTGGAAGCAAGGAAGCCACAATGATGTGATGTTATTGTCCGAGTGTAGGAAACCGTTTCATGTCTATACTGAAAAATAAGCTAATAAATCAGAAATATAAGTTTGACTGCAAAAATGTATTCGATTGTATAAACTGTTAAAATGTGAACTGCTAATGCATGGTCTGTTTCATAAAACTGCAACCAGTACCACTTAGGACTTTAAAGACTATTTTAAAATAAATCAATATGCAGAAAGAATACGCATAAGTATGTACAATTAAGCAGTTTGCAGAAAATTTAATGAAATTTACAGTAAGAGAAGTTCAGTGCTCGCTTGGGCAGCACAGAAACAAATTACCATTAAACGTAAACTAAAAGTTATTTTTTATTTAGAGTTTTGCTAACATCAAAAAGGAAAGTTTAATCTACCAACCAAATTCAAGGCTTTATTAAAGACCCTAGGGCCCAATTCAATTAAGTTTTAAAAATTAATTGAAGAGAATATGTTAATGATGGTCTCATATACATTTTTGAAGCAATGGTTTTAGTAGCATGCAAACAACAGTATCATTTTAGAAAATTCTAAAATTAATGTGATATGATTATTTTGAATCTAACAATTGATGAATGAACCGTTTTGATCAAGAACTTAGAAACATGGAGAAATTGACTTATCAGTTATTTACGTAGCTCTGAAATGTGTGTTTCTAAACTTGTTAACAATACTCCACAGTTTTCTCAAGGGAAAATTGTGTAAATTTTACCTTCAGCTGACCGCTAATTTGTAATGAATGGAAGTAAATTATGTTAAAGAAAATACAACTGTATTATTTACTGTGTTAGTCTAGTTTCAGATAGAATTTAAATCTTAAAATCATGTTATGAATATTGTTTTAAATTATTTTGCTGTAAGTCAACCAAAAAAGACATAGCCATTTAAAAACTAATCTTGAGAGCATGCTTCTTGCAGAAACCTACTTGAAACAATGACATTTGTAGAAAAGGCAGTTTTTCACCCTACTTTGTACTCTGTTCTAATACTATAGGTTTTTCAGTAATCCGTTTAAAGCTGAACCTTTAGTGTTTCCCATTTATTTTGGTTTTGCTGTGAGAGTGTCACAGAATGTTACTATAGTGGTAGCTATGACTTCATATTCATGTAAACACTTAGTAAGCTGTTTAGGGCTCTAAAATTGCAAGCCACCCTTTACTTGCCTTAGCTCTTCATGGTAAATATTGACAAGTTGAGATACATTGATATCACACTGGGAAATGAACTGTGTTGCATAATGAGATTCAACCTTCAAGTTTTGTTTTTCTAGTAAGTGGGATTATGGTTTGCTAATATCCCAAATTGAGAGCTACTCAAAATAGGTAATATGAATGTTCTATCAGATATCACTACCTACCTCTGGTCTGCATGATAGAGAGGGACTTTAAAACAGTATGAAACCCAGGGCAGCTTTGAAATAAGGATATGTGCCAGCATAGTTTGATGCAACAGGAAAAAGTAAGGAAAAAATCTAGACAGAAAGATGTATTTTGGCAATGAAATCTTTACTTAGATTAATACAACAAAAGGACACGTTTCATCATTGGGCCACCATAATGGTAACCTGATCAATGTGGTATCCAATATACATAAACAGTACATCTTTCTCTGGTGACGTTCAGACTCAGCACATTTTTGCATAAAGATCTTTGTGTCGATCGCTCCTCCCCCACTTGTTTTTAAAGAATCTGCAATGTTTCAAATTAGTTTATGGACATTGTAAAACAACTTACATAGTGTTACTATAACGAATAAGTCATACTGTTCAACAAAGATGTAATCAGTTTATGGGCCATCACAACTTTTTTTGATAGTTTCAGTTTTACTATTTCAACTTGTTACCAGTTAGAGATTTGCATGTGATGATTGATATAGTATATACATTTTCATGCTGACATTTTGATGACTTCCCTTTTTAGACTTTATATACTTTTCCTTCCATGTCGTTAGTGATTATGCTGAAGCAGAATCCCCAATGCGGTATGTGACACTTAATTCGTAATTTAGTCCATGCACGTGAACTGCAGTTTCTGCACAGCACATAATAAACTAGATTAACTAATATATTTTGGTTGCCTACCTAATACCAAAATCCAATTCATGGGAAATAAATCAAGTTCCTAGTTTGATATATGGAAAATCCGCAGCTTTCACTTTTCAAAAGTTGTTTCAACCTTATGAAGATTCAGGCCACCTATTATGAGGTGGTTGGGTTTTTTAACTCAAAACTATTCATCTAACTTTTTTCATTACTTGTCAAAATTCGAACATCAAAAATATACTAAAATCCTCCAAAGTCTAAGGCAGGAAGGAGATGTTACCTGGCTTTTTAATAAAAAACTCTTCAGTCATACGGGTGCTCTCTAATGATTTTGTGTTTAGCATAATCTAAAACACAGATGGAAAACATCTGGCCCTCAGCTCAATTTCATCCAATTCACAAGGCAAATATCAAAGCTGAATCCCCATTTATACTTACGGTGGGGAAAATGTGTCCTAATTTGAAAAGTATTTGGTGGCAATTTCCTAAAGTCTGCATAAGGTACCAGGAAAGCTTATTTCTCTTATTTCTGTCTTTGCGAGTTTTATTCTTAAATTCTGTATTCTGTTTTCTTTTTCCATTCTGTATGCCTCTTGACTTGTGGATGTCACGTGTCTTCTATGTATCCATGGTCATCTCTAGCATGGAAACTCATTCAGTGTCACATGTCTCTCTTCCTTTGCTCAAAGTATTTATGCCCATTATTTGATTTTGCTCCCTAGAATGCAGAACTTGACAGGGTTCTAAACCATAGCTCTTTTAAATCTGTTGTAATTTTAATAGACATTTACGTTTCTTGGTCTAAAGTTTATATGTGAATGAATTAAATTTATAGTTCTATTTGTAGGTTCATGTTTTATTTATGTAGTACATGGCTGTTGTTTACTGTGGCTTTGTGAGCATCAGTGGGAAAACATATTTTCATCACAGTTGAAAGTAAAATTGTAAAGTATGATAGAGGATTATGGTTTGAAGCAGTCCCAGGTTGGATAGATTTTAATTAGTAAAAAGCATACAGGAGAAATAGATTACCTAAATCTGTAAACATAGCCCTTTATTTACTTGAGCTAAAGTTTTAATGAAGGGAGGTGTGAACTATGACCTGTAAGCATTTAGCTATTTATATTCCTTACTGAGGTTATTATATTTGATGGAGACTTCTTTTTCTCTCAAAGGCTTTATTCTTTTTTGATTCTTGATGAAGTCCATATCATTTCTTGCTAGTATCACAATAACTGCCAAGGAAGTCATTGTGGTAACAGATTTTGTGCTGAGCCTGGGTTTGGAGGAGAAAGCTGCTAAATTGTTTGCTTCATCAGTCATGATTCAGGCATGTCGATGGCAAGTCTGTGTGCCCTGAGCAGCTAGTAGCTGGAAGTTGTGGGCTGTAGCTGCCCCTTAGCTTCTTCTGTAGCAGGAAGAGTTAGAAATAGGGAAAAGGGAAACAGCCATGGGAAATAACATGACCATGGGGGAATAACAGACATTTGGAATACCCTGTTTAGACAGGCCTTATTTCTAAAGGGGTTGAATAGGATTGCATAGAAGCTGAAGGTTGCTTTTTTTTTTTTTTTTTTTTAAACCAAAGGTGAGTGTGAGTAGACTGTAAGGAAGATGTGAGCCTTGACTGAGGACGTGTACACTTGGATGATCTTTATGGTCTCTTCCAAAGCTGAAGATCTAAAATCTGTAAGTCAAAAAATTCAAATATATTTGATTATGGCTACTAAAAATGCAACAATCGTATGAATATTTCTAGCAATGTGGCATCTGATTCGAGAAATCCAGTTCTTGGAGACATAGTTTATTCTTAAGTAGTTGAAGGTATTAAAGGGAAGCAAAGGTGACTGAGGGTAAATCAACCTCTATTTGAGTAATATCAGAAGTTAGTCCCATGACCTTGACATTGGCTTTTAAAGATAACAGTTCTGGGCCGGTCAGTCTTTGTAAGTGCTGTATTAATATGCACGTTCCCAAGTCCTGTTTCTATGTACAGAAATCTCACAGTAAAATGACAGGATTCAAATATATAGGTAACTTATCAATGATTAAGTAGATGTAATTATTTAGATTTATATTAAGCTGAAAGAAACTGTTATTTCCCCAAACCGTCAAAGTCAGTTAAAATAATATGTACAGTTAAGAATATGCGAGCTGCATACTTAATTCAGTATTTATTATTTATGGATATTAGATGTAGAAAACTAGGTATGAAACAAATTCAAAACATGTATACATAACTAAATTCAATTCACCAAAGAATTATTTGATGTCTACAAGATATAAGGTACGATGAGGCTTCAAAGATGAACACAATCTTTCAAAGAGCTCAGAGTAGTAAAACAGATAAGACTTCTACACAAATGAGTGTAATACAAGGCCTATCTCATGCTAAAAGCGGCCAAGGTACGAAATTTCTAGTAAAACACAAAGGAAAAAGAAATTGCTTCAGGCAAAACAGTGATAAAATATTTGCTGCCATAAATGAGTATTATGCTTTCAAAAACAATGCCCAAGTTGCCTCTGGAGCATTCAGAATCCAATTCGGTTTTTGCATGGGAGCTGAGAGTTCAAGACAGCGTGGTCCCCAGACTGGCAGCATTAGCATCACTTGGGAACTTGTTCGAAATGCAAATCCTTGTGTCCAATTCCAAGTTACTAGATCAGAAACTCTGGGAATGCGGCCCAGCAATCTGCGTTTACTCCAGGTGATTCTGCCCCACACTAAAGTTTGAGAACCACTGGCTTAGGAAACTGCATATTTAATCATAAGATTAACCTATAGAAAGTAAACAAACTCTAGCTGAAAACATGTCTCACAAGCTACTCTGAAAAAGGGGAGAATGGAAAAACCACTTGGCTGAAACCTCTCACCCAAGTGAGAAACTCAGCTGAGAATCTTCTAGCTCCATGAAAATACAGCAGTGGGTCTTAAAGAGTGATTCTTACATGCACATTAAATAATTATGTTGACAATTTCCTTTTATGGTATTTAATACAAATAGACTTACTTTTTTTAAATAAATGGTATATTTTATATGTTAGTGGGATTTTTCTCAGAAAGTAGAACAGTGACTTTTAGCAACATCTGTTGTCTTAAAAAGGAATACTCAGCTACCCGAGCCGTTTGGGTTTTTAGTGTCATCAGATGACTCATAACTAATTATACCAGGGAACATATAAACTTCACCACTGCAACCAAAAAATACATATACACCCTATGCTGCAGAAATACAGTGATGACATTTCCAAAACACAAGCCCAGTTTGCTTTGAACTTCTCTTTTGTTAAAATCGCTTTTTAGAACTACCAACAGGGAATTGCAGAACCCTGGGGCTTCTCTGTGGAGCCCAAACTTAGGAGGTTATAGATATTTATCTAAACCTAGAGTCTTCACTTCCCCTGGTTATCACTGCAGTCCTCATTAGCCCACCCCTCTTTCTCCGTGAAGTCTTTCTTGCTCAAGGTACTTTTCAAGGCTATAACTCAAACCAGAATATTATTTTGTAAAATTTCTTTGAAAAACAGTTCATTTCTAACGTTCAAAATGTTAGAAAGCTGGGAATTGTCAGTACCAGGGAAGGTTGTAACATAAGTGAGAATATTCCATAATTGTTCCCAGTGAATGGGTGTCTCTCTGTGCCTAAGTCTAAGCGATGCAAGCATTGCTGATCTGAGATACTTTAGGAAGACCCTAGTGATGACAATAAGAAGCTAGCGTCATGCTGATTCTGACATATTCCCAAGGAGTTCCCCAGAACCCTGAATGGTCAAGGGAGCTGTCTATGACCAGGTATATCTACCCAGCCAGAATTTATAGAAATGGAATTGAACATGTTGAGTTGGAAGAGACTTTTAAAATCATCCAATCTGATCTTCTGATTTAACAGGAGAAAACTAAGGATGTCCTTGATCAACAAAACAGTCACCATCCATGACATTAAATATTAAGAACACACAATAAAGATACAGCAGCTTAGAAAAAGCAAGGGACAGCTGAGGATCACAAAGAGTGGAAGAAGACTCAGGGAGGTAGCATCAAGAGAACCTTTGGCCCCAAACAGGCAAAAGACTGGTTCTTAACTTTTTGTGTGCATGAAAATTACCTGGGATGCTGTAATTAAAAGCAAACTCCCAGGGCTACATTTCTAGACCTTCTGATTCATTAGGTCTAGGGGTGAGGCCCCAGAAGCTTCATATAACCATCACCCCAGGGACTCTAAGATAGGTGGTTAGAAGGCCACCATTAAAGAAGTACTTCCTGACCCAAAAAAAACCTCTAGTGGGTGGGGAGAGTTCTGAGCATTTTGACAATGGCAAGCGATCAGGTAATAAATCCATACCTAATCTTACTTTTTAAAAAAGTCAATAGCTCATGTGCTTGGTCCTGAGACACATTTCAGAATCTTGAAGAGTGGAGGTGGCTTACAAGTTTTACCTTATTTACCCAGGTCTTTGCCAAAGGCTGTGGGAGTCAGGATCCTTTCCCTGTCATTAAATAAACAAATAAATAATAAATAAATAAATAAATAAATAAATAAATAAATAAAAGTAAACTCTACCCACAGTGTTGGGTTCAAACTCACAACCCTGAGATCAACAGTCACATGCTGTACTGACTGAGCCAGCCAGGTGCTCCTTTCCTTGTCACTAAATTGTTACATGGAGACACTAAATTGTCACATGGGTTTGCTAAATTCTCAGCTAACGTTAGTTTGATTCTGAACTGAAGTCAGGAAAATTGAAGTAAACAGGTATGTTCTAAATCTCTCATTCTGGGCTCATACCTTTTGGTGAAAATTCAGAATCAATGAGTTACTGAGTTTTATAATTGAAATGATTTCAAGAGTTCACCAACTAAAAGCTTATCATTGTACAGATGAGGCAACAAGGCTATCAAAGGAAGAGAAATGTCCCTAGCCATAGAGCCCACAGCTCAGAGCTCCCTGACATGCCTCATGTCTATATTCTCATTGGTCTCATGGCCTATAATGATTTACAACCAGGTTGTCTTGTATATAAGGTTAGAGAATTTTTCTACTACAATGTCTATAGACTAACCTCAGTTTCTTGGTACATGGGTCTTTCCAACATGGCCACTTACTTCATCAAAACATGTAACTGAGAAGGCAGTAGAGTTGCCAGCAAGATGAAAGTACATCTTTTATAATTTACTCATGGAAGTGACAGCCTGTCAACATTCTATTCACTTGAAGAATGTCACTCAAGAGTAGGGGATTAAACAAAGCTTTAAATACCAGGAGGCATGAATGATTGGCAGGGGGTGGGGGGACATTTTAGAGAATGTCTGTCATGACCTATGACAAAGCTTAACAAAAAGAATAATAATAATGAAGTCACATATATAGACATAAAGACTTGGACAAATTATTTCATCAGCATTTCCTTTCTTCCTTTTAGTAACAGTAATCCCCAAGTTGTTTCTGTTTTTGTTTTAAAGATTTATTCTCTTTTCAGTGTAGGTGCAGTGGGGTGGTACAGAGTACAGAGATTTTGGAGTGAGGCTTTGTGATTTTGTTTTAAGTAAGCTCTACTCCCTACATGGGGCTCAAACTCACAACCCCAAGATCAAGAGTCACATGTTCTACCAACTGAGCTAGCCAGGTGCCCCAGCAATCCCCAAGTTTTAAAGGAGGCATATGGCTGTCCATGTAGAGACTACATTTCCTAGCCACCTTTGTAGTCAGGTATGGCCATTTGACTAAGTTCCCATCAATAGGATGTGAGCCTAAGTGATGTATGCCACTCCTGGGTAACATCCTTAAAGTTGCATGTGCTCCCTTCCACTTTTCCTCCTTTCTGAGACAAGAATTCAGCCATGGTCGTAGACATGCAGTTCAATCATGTGGATGAGGGTAACACCCTGGAAGATGGCAAAAGAGAAAGAAAGAAAGAAAGAAAGAAAGAAAGAAAGAAAGAAAGAAAGAGAAAGAAAGAAAGAAAGAAAGAAAGAAAGAAAAAGAAGGGAAGGAAAGGAGAAAGAAAGAGAAAGAAAGAAAGAAAGAAAGAAAAAAAGAAAAAAAGAAAGGAAAGGGAAGAAGAAAGAAAGAAAGAAAGAAAGAAAAGAAAGAAAGGGAAGGGAAGAAGAAAAAGGAAGAAAGAAAGAAAGAAAGAAAGAAAGAAAAGAAAAGAAAGGGAAGGGAAGAAGAAAGAAAGAGAAAGAAAGAAAGAAAGAAAGAAAGAAAGAAAGAAAAAGAAAAGGAAGGGAAGAAGAAAGAAAGAAAGAAAGAACGAACGAAAGAAAGAAAAGAAAAAAAGAAAGAAAGAAAGAAAGAAAGAAAGAAAGAAAAGGCAGAGGAACCAGCGTCTCAGGACCATCACTTGAAACAGAGCAGCTCAACTTTCCTGGGCTGCCTGCCAGCTGGACTTTTATAGAAGAGGAAAGTAACTCATCTTGTTTAAGGCATTGTTATTTGGTGTCTGTTACAGTAACTAAACCATTATCCTAACTGGTAGATCGCAAAATGCTTCTAGAGGCAGTTTTTAGCTGTGCTCTTGCTGAGTCTTCCTGTGGCAGCTGTGAATTACATCCCTTTAAGAGATGTCACATGGTGTCACCTTTCCAGCTCCTCCTAGTCTGTATCTGTTGGAGTCCTTAAAATGAGTTCTCAACCCAGAAAGCATACCCTCTTAGGATGCTGCTATGGAAAACTCCATCACTGCTTTCCAGCTTTGCCCATGCTCAGGGATCTAGGGGACTTCATTCATTCAGTTATTCCTTTATTTCACTGTACTATTTATATGAAACTATTCTTTGGTCTACTTCTTGAATCCTGTAAGTAATGTTCATTTTCCATTTCAAAACAGAAGATGAAGTTCATCTCTTTTATTTATTTATTTTTAATGTTTATTTCTGAGACAGAGGAGACAGAGCATGAGTGGGGGAGGGGCAGAGAGAGAGGGAGACACAGAATCAGAAGCAGGCTCCAGGCTCTGAGCTGTCGGCACAGAGCCTGACGTGGGGCTCAAACCCACAAACTGTGAGATCATGACCTGAGCCGAAGTAGGTCGCTCAACTGACTGAGCCACCCAGGCTCCCCAAGTTCATCTTTTTAACTGCTTAATGGTATTCTGTTGTCCGTATTTATACTAATCTATTTGGTTGAGAGATTGATGGACATGGGGCCCAGGAATGGGCATTTTTTTTCATTTTTTAAGTAAGTTTTTACTTTTAATTTCAGTATAGTTAACATACAGTGGTATGTTAGTTTCAGGTGTACCATACCGTGATTCAACAATTCTATACATTAAGAACCCATGTTGGAGCATTTCAAGGTGAAGTTTTGTGATGTCTGCAACTTAATTTCAAATGTTTCTACAAAAAGAAAAAATACATCTAGGCTATATCTACACCTTATCTATCAAAAGAGAGAATAAAGCAAATGTAGCACAAAGTGAAGAAGCATTGAATCTAGGTAAAATGTATACATGTGTTCATTGTTATAATCTTCCAATTTTTCTTCTTTTTCATCATAAGTGTACTTTTTAATCCATAATATTCCATTGGATATAATATATCACATCTTCTTTATTCATTCACTATCAATGGACACTTGGACTGCCTCCATAATATGGCTATTGTAAATAGTGCTGCAGCAAACCTAGGGGTGCATGTATCCCTTTGAATTAGTGTTTTTTGTGTTTTTGGGGTAAATACCCAGTGGTGAGATTGCTGGATCACAGGATAGTTCTATTTTTAACGTTTAAAAAAATTATTTAAGGTTTCTTATTTATTTGTCTTGAGAGAGAGAGAGCACACATGCAGGGGAGGGGCAGAGGGAGAAAGGGAGAGAATCCCAAGCAGGCTCCACGCTGTTGGCACACAGCCCAATGCAGGGCTCAGTCTCACGACTCTGAGATCATGACCTGAGCCAAAATCAAGAATCAGTGGCTTAACCTACTGAGCCACCCAGATGAGCCTATTTTTAACTTTTTGAGGAACCTCCATACTGACTTCCACAGTGGCTGCACCAGTTTTCATTCCCACCAACAGTGCAGGAAGATTCCTTTTTCTCTACATCCTTGCCAACACTTATTGTTCCTTGTGTTTTTTATTTTAGCCATTCTGACAGGTGTGAAGTGATATTCCATTATAGTTTTAATTTGTATTGCCCTGATGATGAGTGACATTGAACATCTTCTCATGTGTCTGTTGGCCATCTGGATGTCTTCTTTGGAGAAATGTCTGTTCATGTCTTCTGACCATTTTTAATTGCATTATTTGGGGGGGTTTGGGGTGTTCAGCTATACAAGTTCTTCATATATTTTGGATATCAACCCTTTATTGGATATATCATTTGCAAATACTTTTCCCATTCCATAGGCTGTCTTTTAGTTTTGTTGGTTGCTTCCTTTGCTGTGCAGAGGAAAATATGTGTACACATTTTTATGTAGTCCCAATAGTCTATTTTTGCTTTTGTTTCCCTTGCTTGAGGAGATGTATCTAGAAAAATGTGGCTACAGCTTATGTTAGAGAAATTACTGCCTGTGTTCTCTTCTAGGATTTTTACGGTTTCAGGTCTCACATATAGGTCCTTAACCCGTTTTGACTTTGTTTTTGTGTGTGGTGTAAGAAAGTGGTCCAGTTTCATTCTTTTGCATGTAGCTGTCCAGTTTTCCTAACACCGTTTGTGAAGAGACTTTCCCATTGCATGTTCTTGCCTCATGAATGGGAATTTTATGAAAATGTATTAATGTACTTATTTTTCTGGAGAGTGGATCCAAAATTTAGTTAAATTCTGAACAGATTCATAATCCAAAAGCAGGTCTGTGACTTAAATGGACCAATCCCTGACTTAATCATGTGATTTCACCTTTTTTTGTGCTCCAGATGCTCTGTCTATGCATTCAACTAAATCACTCCGCCCTCTTTCCTAGAAATGTGAAAGCTGTCTAGAAAAAACACAGACAAAAACAGAAACATAGAACCAAAATGAACAGTATTACTAGGTTTAAATTTGATGGTTCCATTTTACCTCCAGCTCTTCAGTGGAGAGGACTAATTCTCAGTGTCTACATTTGAGTTTAGTTAAACAATCCCCAAATACCTTCCCATCGGGCTTTCAAAACCTGAGTTTGTGTACTATACCTTCATAAGATCTATTTCTTTTCCTCTGTAGAATGTGTCCTTATTATATTTTCTTCCCTTTGCATCTATTCTAAAGCACCAGTTTTGAGAAGATACATAGGCTCCATTAAACACTTGAAGAACACCCTATAAGTTTGCTTTCATCCCTACAATTTAATGCCATGAACTAGATAGTCTAAAATTGTGATTCCAGGGATGCCTGACTGGCTCAGTTGGAGGAGCATGTGAGCTTGATCTCAGGGTTGTGGGTTTGAGCCCCCCCCCAAAAAAAAGCTTAAAAAGTATATAATAAAATTGTCATTCAAAGCATGTTCTTTGAATACCAGTGATTTTAATATTGAACTACCATGGTAAGAACTTTAAGGGGAAAAATACAACTGCCTATTTTGATTTTGACAGATTTCAGTTCTGAGATACACACAGAAGTGCAAAGACCATAGATGATTATAGGCAAATTACTTTTAGACTATGAAACAGAAATGGAATACCCTATCTACAAGGAGAATCCTGACTCCCATCAGTCACCAGGGGCTCTCAGGAATTAGGGAATTCCAAATGTAATTCCTGAGAATCCCTGGTGACTGATGGGAGTCAGGATTCTCCTTGTAGATAGGGTATTCCATTTCTGTTTCATATCCTGAGCTCTTTTGATAACCATCAGCCAACTGAATGATCCTTTCCGTTTCTGTTATGAGTCTGTATCCCATGAACTACAAGCATAATCTATGCTTCTCAGAGCCATTGGTTGATACACAAGGTTTTGTTCATACATGGTGTTGATAAAAGAAAATTAGAAGACAATAGTGGAGTGGAAGAAGCCATAGGAAGGAGAGAGAGACCAAGGAAGACTGAGAAAGGAAGAAACAAGTTGGCCGGTCTAGTAACATGATCCACACTTACTCTTTAGATACACCCCATGAGGAGCTTAGAGGCTTCCCCAAAGTCAGGGCTGTATCCCTCAAGAGAGCTAGAACTTTGGTGAAGACTCTATCTCTGGCAGAATAGCTGGTACTGTTCCAGTTCACAGAAAACTACACTGTGCGGTGGACACATCTGTACTGTAATGGAAGAGGAGTTCAGGCTCTTGGTCTGCTATTAACTAATGGGATGACCTTAGGCAAGCCATGTAGTTCTAAGAGAGTCAGGTTTTTTTTTTTTTTTATCTGAAAACTGAGGCGGTAGGACTCGGTGACTCTCTTAAGGTCCTTTCCTGCTTGAAAATGGCACGATTCTTAGGATCACTTGTATGTATAGCCGGGTATTCAAGTTTATCTATTGCGAAATGGAACCACCCAACACTTAATTGCCATAAAGTAGCAAGCGTTGTATTATGCTCACACGTTCCGTGGGACAGGACAGTGGGGGTGGCTTGTGTCCCACAGTGTCTGGAGTCTCAATTGGGAATGACTTAGTTAAGGGTGACTCAAAGGCACTGGAATCATCTGGAGGCTGTCCCACTGACACATCTGATGCCTGAGCTAGAATGACGAAGTCTGAGCTCACTAGAGTCTCACAAGCAGAGTGCCTATTTGTGGCCTCCCCACATGACTTGGGCTTCACAAAACATGGCAAATGGGTTCCCAGAGGGAGCGTCTTGAGACTGAGCATCCCGACAGTGAGCACTGCAAAACAGGCAGAAGCTACATGGTCTTTTCAGACCTAGCCATAGAAGTCACTAACACTTCTACTATATATATATATGTGTATATATATATGTATATGTATATGTATGTATATGTATATGTATATGTATATGTATGTATATATACACACACACACACTATATACTATATACTATGGTATACTATATACTATATATAGTAATATAATATATTACTATGTTAATATATATATAAATATACAATATATATAATTATATATATAATAAACAAATCAGTAAGGCTAGCCTGGATTCAAGGAAAGGGGAAGGAGACTGCAGATCTTTTTGCAGGGTTAGCAAGTTCATACTGTGAAAGGGCTGTCATTGCTACCATCTTTGGAAAGACAAGTGGTGTCTTACAATCCTTAAAAGGCCAATTATCTGTCTGGAATAGTTCATAGGCACCATCTTAAATCTTTCTGAGATCTTAAGAAGGTATTTAAAGTCACATCATTGGTCTCGTTTTTACTCTGGGACTGTGTCTTCCTGATAGCACCCTGGATTTGACCTTTGCACTGAGGACCTTTCTTACTTTGAGAATGCTTTATGCCCTGGAAGACTGGTTTGAGCCCTCTAATACTTCCTCTAAATTTTGCTGGAAAATTGAACAGATTCTTTCTCTTCAATCATATTTTATCATCAGCAACTAAAAGAAACCAGTGAGCACTTTCAGCTTCCCGCCAGGAAATCTCCTTAGCCAGATCCACTAGTTCATTCAGTATCTTTCTATTTTTCATGTTACTGCAGGCAACGGTGTTGCTAAACCTTTCATGACCACGTATCAAGGTCACCTTTTTCCACCTTCCAACTATAATCTCCTCCTTGTCCCTCTAGCCTTCACTGACAGCCTACTCAAGGTCCATCCACATTTCACTAACAAACTTCCTAAGGCCATTTGACCTTGAGAGATTAAACACATAGTTAATGGCCAGATAGTATATAGATACGGAACTCTGACTCACCATCTTCTTATGGCTGAGAAACCAAGCCATAATCTATAGTAACCAGCCCAGGAAGCCAGCCTACTATAAATCAGACTTGCAGGAAGTCAGAATGCTGATCACTAGCAAAATTCCAGGAACACAGACAATAACCCCTATAACAATCGGCCTAAAGTGACCAGGACTTGATTAGTAACTGACGGCTCCCTTAATTTTTGTCACTGTTTCCAACTTAAGACCAACCAGAAGAAGCTGGATGTGTACCCTAACCAATCACCCAGGACGATGCCCTGCTTCTAGTTAGCCCACCTACAGCACCCCACACCACCAGTCTCTAATCAGAACAATGTCCTCCCTTTCTTCAACTGAAAGTATCCCACACCTCTGCCTGCCTTTGACTTTCTGCCAAAATGCAAGTGATGGTGAAGTTCTAAATAAGAGCTTTTGCCTCTTCTCATCTAGTTGGTCTTACTTTATTTCCACAAGCTTCCTCCTACTGCTCAGTAAAAAGCCAATGGCTTATGCTTTTGTTTTTTTGGTTTTTTTTTTTTTTTTGGTTTTTGTTGTTGTTGTTGTTGTTGTTGTTATGAAAGATTCTCTCTTCAGGTACCAAATTCTGTTCTGGTTATCTATTACTGCATAAAACCACCCCAAAACTTAGTGGCATAAAATAACCACACCAAAACTTAGTAGAATGAAACAAGTCACTTAGGATCACAGAGCCTGTGGGTCAGGAACTCATCCAGGACAAATAAGAATGGCTTATCTATGCTCCACAATGTCTGGGCCCTCATGTGGGAAAACTTGCATGGCTGGAGGCAGGAATGATCTGGAGGCTGACTCATTCACCTGTTCAACACCTGGGCTGAGGCAACTAGAAGCCCAGGCTCTACTGGGGCTGGTGACCACTGGCTTTAGCTCTTGCCAGCATGGGAGCTGGGCTCTGTGATGGAGTGTCCTAAGAGATACAACCAGACATCTCTTAGGAGAGAGAAAGGCAGAAGCTTCACAGCCTTTCCTGACATAGCCTTGGAAGTCACCTTTGTTGGTTTAGTGAAGCAAATCACCAAAGCTAACCTCGATTCAAAGGGAGGGAATTAGATTCACCTCTTATTATTATTATATTATTATTTAGTTTATATGTTCATTTTGAGAGAGAGAGAGAGTGAGTGTGGGAGGGGCAGAGAGAGAGAGAGAGAGAAAGAGAATCTCAAGCAGGCTCCGTGCTGTAAGCGCAGAGGCTGACGTGGGGCACAAACTCATCATCTGCGAGATCAAGACCTGAGTCGAAACCAACAATTGGACGCTTAACCGACTGAGACACCCAGGCGCCTCTAGACTCACCTCTTAATGGGAGAGTGACAAAGTCCCTCTGCACAATTACACGCGGGGTGGGAGATGCTGTTGCAGCCGTTTTTGGTAACTATGATTTGCCACTACAGATCACCCTCTTCCTGACATCTGTCTACTCATTCATTCCTACTACTTATTTTTACCCTACTTCCTCTCAAAAAGAATTTGAGACACCCAGCCATATTTAGAAGATAGACTGGTGGGTGTGGAAACAGAACAAATGAAGTTGGTTGAGCTCAGGTGATAATCTCATACAGGTATTTGTTTATTCATTCCATAAGTATTTTTTAAGCATTAACAGTGGCTTGTGCACTGTGATCACCTCAGAAGATGTGAGGTGAGCAAAATTAACACAGGCCTTGTTCTCATGAAGCCTAAGCCCCACTGGAGAGGCGGACATTTAAAAATAATCCCACATGTGCTCGCTTCGGCAGCACATATACTAAAAATAATCCCACAAATACGTAACTACAAGTGCTATAATCTTATGAGTGTTACACAGCAACGGTCCCAGAGCTAACTAGTGAGTGTGCAACAGAGAAGTCTGGTTTAGTCCAAGGCATCAGAGATTTCCCTGAAAAAGGTGACAGTTAGGCTAATAACTCAAAGATGACCAAAAAGGCAGGTAACTAAACCAGGAGGTTGCCAGATATGTTACATGAGCCACTGGTAGCACAGAGATGTATTCTTATTGTCATTATTATGCATTTATTTCACAGTTTTGTGCAATTTGTGACAAGTGATATTGCCACAAACCAATATATTGGTTTTCCATATTTGTTAGCACATAAGGTTTTCTTGTAAAAATAAATAGTTTTAAGTTTAACAAAGTTGTCAGTTTAAAGAACAATGGTAAGTTAAATAATAGGGTAGGCGTTACACAAGAAAGATAAATATCATGTAGGTGATGTGTGGATACCTGAAGCTTAGAATGCACTAGACTTGCTATGTTGGGGGATCAGGTAGGGAGGGGAGTCATGGGCAGTAAAGGGAGCATCCTGGTACCAAAACCCTGAGGTGGAAAGGGTGGGGGTGGGGGTCCAAGAAATAGAAAAATAGCCAACACAACTTGAGCAGAAAGCAAGAGGGAATAGTTTGTAGTGAGCTAAGGGAAGCCAGCAGGGCCCTGGTGTTCAGGGACTTCAGTTCAGAACTGAAATCACCAAATATAAAAATGAGCAATTGTACTTTTTTCCCTTAAATATTGTACCTGCAGCAGGTGAATACAAAATCAGTGGTATTTGAGTAGTATCCTTATAACAGAACAAATTTATACTAACTAGATAGCAACGATATTGACTTACAGAGTCTGAGAGCTAATATTCCAGTTGGGACTGGTGTTGTTTCACATGTTTTAATTATCCTAATAGCAGTGGGACATCACTGAAGAATTTGCGAAAGGAGAACGATAAAATCTAGTTTTCAAGGTCTTAAAAAAAGGGAATTTTTATCAATATAATTAATGCATTTGCAAAAATTGTACAGAAGAGCTAATAGTAATAATAAACAATATTTTTGCTCTCCAACCTCTTTCCCACCCCCAGAAACAACCACTTTAACTCTCTTCTGTTGTTATTCTTCTGACAGTTTTCTTATCTTTATATATGAATATATGCTTATATCTCTATTTCTTGATTTATTGAGTTGGGGCAGCATACTCAACAATCACATGTGCTTGCTTAGATTTCTTGGGCTCACCTTTCTCCCAGGCTCACAGCTTGTCCTGCCCAGGCCATCCCAGCAGTGACAACTAAGTCTGAGCTTCCAGTTCTACCACAGGAGGTCTTCAGGCCACATGCCCAGATCTGGCTTCCCCAGTGGGACCAAGGAGGTTCAGTGACACAACCTGCATGGGGATGAGGGTAGTTAACTCTCCAGGCAGCACATTATGACCAATGGAAGACAGAAAACAAAGGCAGATTGCAGATATATTTTCTCTTCTTTTCTCCCTCTGATGGATTGTTCCAGGCAAAATATTTCCACACATTCTGTCCAAAGAGGCCCTTTGTGACTGAGTGGTCACCTGCTGAGGAACCAGCTATGTTTATTCGTGGTACTTCATGAAGCAATAGCCAGTGCAGTAAAGCAACGTCTCTTATCTGCTGCCAGTCCTTTCCTGCTTCTTCTTCCATTTCCCTAAGTCTTGCAGAGCTGGGATGACACATCCTAATAAAGCATTAGCCTTTAAGCTTTGCCTCAGGCTGTTTTCTAGGAAAATTAGGCTAAGACAGATATTGCCAATCTTATCTATTGATTTACAGCTATGACTTAACACCATCACTCACATCTTTCTCCCATGTTCCTATAGTTAACTCATTCTTAGTTGTATTAGCTATGCTTGTAACTTTCAGCTTTGTGCTTATAACTTTACTTCTTTTTGCAACCACCTGAGATAGGACCTCTCGTCTCTGGCATTTTGCAGGATGAAGACACTGGTATCCCTTTCCTTCTTTTACTTCTCTCCCTTTCACTCCAAACCTCTGCATCATACTTTCACATGCTTAAGGTTGACAGCATTTGCATCCTCTTCTCTAATCACGATTGTCCTGTTATTTCCCTAAGTGCTGATTCTAAATTTGAAGTGCAATATACAGTGCCTATGCTATGATGACTGTCTGTTGAACAACAAATGTTTGCTGAGAGTTTGCTGTGTTTCAGGCACTGTTCTGTGGGCTCTAGGGATAAAACCATGAACAAAACAGACAAATCCTTGCCCTTGCAGAGCTCAAATTTCAGTGCAGACACAAAGAATAAGATAAATATGTAAAATATATTGTTGGTGGCTAAGTACTAGGAAGAAAATAAAGCAAGGAAGAATAGGAAGAGTCAGGCTAAGTGGCTGAAATTTTAGGTAGGCTGGGCAGGGAAGGCTGCACTCAGAAGGTAACCTTATGGAAGTGAGGGAGAAAGATAAATGGCCATCTTGGCAAAGGGAACAGCATTTGAAGCAAAAGGAATAGCAAGTACAAGAGCCCTAAGGCAAGAGTGTGCTTATCTTGCAGGAATGACAGCAAAGAAGCTCATGTGGCTGGATTGATCAAGGGGGAAATGTACAGGGGACTAAGGAAAGAGAAGAAATAGGGAGCAGATTGTGTAGGGCCATGTAAGTCCTAGTGAGGATGCTGGCTTTTGTTGTAGGAGAGATGGGACACCTTGAGAGGGTTTTGAGCAGCGGAGTGACAGGATCACTCTTGATATTGTGTTGAGAAGAGACTGATTGGGGGCAAGGGATGAAGCAAGAAATCTAGCTAGGAGAAGATTGAAATAATCTATGAAAGTGATGATGGTGGCTTGAAGTAGAGTGTGGTAGCAGTGAAAAGGATGAGAAGTGGTCAGAATCTGGATATATGTTGAAGGTAGAACCAACATAATTGGTGAATGGTTGGATATGGGAGAAAAAAAAATGGAGTGAAGAATGACAATATGGTTTTTGACCTGAGCAACCACAAGAGTGGTGTTGTCCCCTTACGAGATGAGGAAGACAATGAGAAGAGCAGGCTTTGAGGGAAAAGACCAGGGACCCAACCTTAGCTGGGTTGGGTTGCTGTTTTAGTTGTCTATTACTGCATAGCAAATCACCACAAAACTGCCATGGCTTATGGCATCGGTGGGTCAAGATTCAGAGAGAGCTCAGCAGATTTCTCATTGAAACTATCCTGGTTTTATCACTGAAAGTCCTAAAACCCACTGGTTCCTGGGGCACCCCTCCCAAATTATGAGCTCCGGTGATGGGTGCAGGCTTTGCAGCCAAAGAAATTGGAACTGAAGGCAGCACTGTTTTTAGTGCCAAATGAACATGGCATAAACTATCTGCCTGTAGCAGTTGCTATCACTGATTTTTCTCTTGACCACTAATGCTGGCAACTGTGATTTTTAGTTCACAATAGTGGGTCACCTGTTGTTATGTCCTTTCGAGTGGTACAAGTTAAGTGTACAACTCAAGTGCTTTGTGATCATGGTATTAACAGTCCATGTTTGACTTGGCCTGTGGATTAACTGTTGCGCTTTGTATTAAGATTATTTTGGCCACCTTGGATAATCAGGATAGATCCCCACTCAAAATTTGGTTTAAATGTTGAGATTGATGCACACACCAAGAGGCTATGGAAAAGTTAATTTATTTATATCATTGAAGCATCTGGGAAGAGCAGGGCGGACATCTCCAGCCAGCCCTGGTGCTTTGAGAGAGCAGGGAAAGGAGACAGATGGGCTTGGAGTTTCTATTGCGGTGAGGGAGTGTGGGTGGGATGAGGGTTCCCAGTGTGGGTACAGGTTGTGTGGTTTGAACCTCCCAGTAGCACCAAAAGAGAGAACAGGTTTCGTGGCAGCTGGCCCAGATGTAGGACAGGGTGGGGATACAGAAGGGATAAGGCTACAAAAATGGAGTCAGCCTCCTACTACAGAGATAGCGCTAGGTTAATTTTTAAAACTGTGAATAGTGTGACAGTGTTTTCTAAAAGTTCAGATCATGAAAACGGGAACACCTGAAATATCACAAGCATGGTCGAGATATCACTGAAAGGGAGGTTAACTGTGTGATTTTACGATGGAAGGAAAGACACACACAACTGGACTAGGGCAGTAAATAGCCTGAACAGAGCATGCTGTACAATATGCAGAAAATAATCTTAGGTTGGGCGAGACTGAGGAGGAGACTGTGAAAACACATGCGGGGACTGAATCTCACAAGTCTGGTATTAGACAAGGAAACACTGAATTAATCAAATGTTTGTCCCCCAAAGGTACCAATGTTCAGCTGAAAACAGTGACCACAGAATTAGTTTGGGCATACCACATGAATGAACACACATTATTTGATCATCCCCTTTCTGGCTCTGTGGACCTGAGTAAAGTTATATTTACTGATTCATGGGCTGGAAATAAAATGTCCTGTGGGGCAATCTGAGAACAGATCTGTTGGCCTCTGTATTGGGTTGCCAGGGCTAAACAGTACCACAAATCAGGTGGCATAAAACAACAAACAAATTGTAGCCCCTCACGGTTCTGGGGACTAGATGTCTGAAATGAAGGTGTCAGCAGGGCCGGGCTCCCTCTGAGGTTCTAAGAGGAATCTGTTTGGTGCCTGTCTCCCAGTTTCTGGTGGCTCTGCCAATCCTTGGCATTCCTTGGCTTGTAGCTCCATTGTTCCAGTTTCTGTCTTCATCTTCCCATGGCCATTCCCCTCCCCCTGCCCACCTACCACACCCCCCCACCATGTCCAAATTTCCCTCTTCTTAAAGGACATGGGCCCATGCTAATCCAATATGACCTCATCCTGACTTGATTACATCTGCAAAGACCCTATTCTCAAATAAGGTCACGTTCACAGGTTTCAGATGGACTTGAGTTTTGTGGGGGACACTATTCAACCCAGAATGACCCCTTACACTGTAGAGCTCATTCTGTCAGATCTTACCCATGAATGTACTTTCCTTAATATGTTAAGTAATGCATTGAATTACAGCAACAACAAAAAAAAATGTTTACCCCCTCTTAGGTATTGTACTTATTTTATTTTATTTATTTGAATGTTTATTTAATTTTGAAAGAGAGAGAGAGAGAGAGCTCCTGCACAAGTGGGGGAGGGGCAGAGAGAGGGGGACAGAGGATCCAAAGCAGCTCTCTGCACCCACTGGGCCACCCAGGCTCCCCCCACCACCGTCTTAGGTATTTTAATGTGAAAAATGGAGTCTCAAAGCATTTTCTTGGTTTCTATGAAGATTTTAAGAAAAGTGTAGAAAACAGAAAACAAAAGATTGTTGATACCTTGTTCAAATAAAAACTAGACCTTGCTCATCTATCTGCATATTCAGCAGAGAGTGCAAATGTAAATCCTGGCAAATTCTATTCAGTCTATAAACTTCTCTAATGTAGACTTAATAATGGCAGAGCTGCAAGTCAATGTGAATTTACATTTGACTGTATTCAGTTTTACCACTACATAAAAGACCCCCCCCCCCATGTCTTAAAGGCTGCAGGCAGTTCAGAGAAATGTTATTGGCAAAGGAAACAAAGACTTGAAACAACATACTTATGGGACACCTGGGTGGCTCAGTCAGTTAAGTTTCTGACTTCCACTTAGGTCATGATCTCATGGTTTGTGGGTTCGAGCCCTGCTTTGGGGCTCCAGGCTAACAGCTCAGAGCCTGGAGCTTGCTTCAGATTCTGTGTCTCCCTCTCTGTCTCTGCTCCTCTCCTGATTGCTCTCTGTCTCTCTCTCTTGCTCAAAAATAAACATTAAAAAAATTAAAATAAAATAACCTACTTATATCAGAAGACAGAAAAAAATCATTGTTATTTTTTATTAAATATAAGTAACATTTGTTTCATGCTACTGTATTTATGTTATCTTTTAAAACCACCTTAAGAATACATAGTAAAATAGCCTATAAAATTTAAATATCCAATATAAAGTTTAAAAAGAGATCAAATAAATCGCTATATCTAGGACAAGAAGTAAACTATTAAAATGTTATATTTTTCTCACACATATTATTTAATTAGTCATACTATTAATCACTTCTAAATGCCATTGTTAACTAGTCCTATTATTATTTATTTATGTATTTATTGTAGTATTTATGTTTATGAGCATATATTAATCTCTAGCATTCTGCTTTTGAGAGTCGTTTGATAAAGATTTCAAATAAAAATTAGAAATAACTTCATTAGCTTCTTTAGACCTCATAATCACATTTTCTGTTTATTTAATGAAATTGAAATCTGTAGCCCGCTGAAAACAAAACGAATCTGAAGCTAGTAACCATTATTTTAAATAGGTGGTAGACAATATTTAACATTTTATAAGATGAGGATTAATTGTAACTGAAATAAATATTTCATCATATGATTTAATAAAGTGGGTACTAACTACGTTATTTAATAATGTACACCCTAATCTGAAAGAAATCACATGAAAGCTTTATCTGTAGCTTTTATCTAATGTGTCTTTTAAAACTCAGGAGTCCCAGAAATCCTGCCAGTCACACCGAAAAGAATCTATGCGATTAATTTACAGTGATCTGCTGTTCAAAATCCTTTCTAGCTAATGACGTGGACTTAAGGATGAATATTAGGAATAGCTAAAAAGATTTGCCAGTGTTTAAATATATTTAAAAAGCCACTTCTAGTGTTTATTGTTTTTCACCGATCTTTGCTCCCGTGGACTCTCCCCACAAGAATGCTCTGTGTTCCTGACAGCCTGGGAATGGAGGAATCCAGGTCTTTCCACAAAGACTGTCTCCATCGTTCTCACAACCCTACTCTACAATGTCTCACAACTGAAAACATTTCAACATTTCAAGATACGCTATTTCCGACGCTGCTCCGCGTTAACTGAAATACACATAGAACAGAGAAAGATGGGAAATCTAAACTGTTGATGTTGTCTGGATCCATCACGAAAATGAATCGCCCTTTGGCTTAACCCCGGAGTATTTACACCACAGGGCCACCTCTGAGCTTTGAGGTGGGTGAGAGGTATGCCTTTCTTTTGTAAAGTGAGAGGAAAAGCAGAAACAGGAAAGAGTCCATGCAGATGTTGAGGATCCTGTAGCTGATTTCCTTAAACTATTTTCTTCTTGGAAAGCAACTGCAGTTTGAAGACCACTGGTGTAGGAGAGGGAGAGCAGATGGACTAAGGACATGTGGCAGGGGTAGGGCAGCACTGAGGACCCCCTGGAGGTTAACCGTAATGAATTTAAAATGAAATTAGTCATGTGTTTTCCATTAGCTGCAGTCTGTTGGACTGATACAGGCATGAAGAAGGCAGAGAACTGGATTTAACTGGGGTTGTAGATTTAACCAAGCAAGTAGTCTTGAGAATCTAAAGATGTGATACAGTGACCAACAGGAAAAAAAAAAAAAAAACCAGGAGGAAAGAAAGAAAGAAAAAGTAATCACAGTGCACTACTAGATTCTGCAATAATACATTTTTATATAGACTTTAGCTCCAGACACATCATACTCTCTAAGACCAACCAGTCTATATGATGTCACCTCTCCACCCCCATCCTCTTTGCTATGGATTTAGACCTTTTTTATTCTTATTTTATCTTAGTAAGGGTACTGAGGGAAAGAGGTAGGTGATAAACATATGATGTGCACAGTTTGTCATTTTGAAAAAAAGTTCTCAAATTACATTTTAATTTTTTTAAATTATATTTATTTATTTTTGAGAGAGTGAGACAGAGCATGAGCAGGGGAGGGGCAGAGGGAGAAGGAGACACAGAATCCAAAGCAGGCTCCAGGCTCTGAGCAAGCATTCAGCACAGAGCCCGACATGGGTCTCAAACCCACAAACCGTGAGATCATGACCTGAGCCGAAGTCGGACACTTAACAGACTGAGCCACCCGGGTGCCCCTCAAATTACATTTTAAAAGATCACTCTGGCTCTTAGAGAATGGATTTGGTGGAGACAAGAATGAATGTACTAACCACAGGGCAATGTTGCAGTAATCCAAGGGTGCTGGTAGCTTGGTCCAAAGTGGTAGATGGTGGAAATGAAAAGAAGGACATGGTGTGGAGAGTTGTTCAGGATGGAAAATTGACATGACTGGGTTATGGAATGGAAATGAGGAATAAAAAAGAGGAATTTGCCCAGGCTTCTTGCTAATGGCTATACTCACTACTAAGATAGGGAACACTGGGAGAGGGCATTTTTGGTAGAAGACTATTTCTGTAGTTTTAAAGCTACTGAGCTTGAAGTATCACTGATATATCCAAATGAAGATGTCAAAGAGGCACATGCTGTATGAGTTTCGAGGTGATGTCTGAGAAGGAGACATATATTAGGGAGTTTGATGGTATATCAAAGGACAACAAGGTAAATGAATGGATAAAATCTGTTAGGAAGTGAACACAGAATAAGAAGGGACGGGGGTTGTAGGATACTATAAAAAATGGCCATATGCTCCTCTCATCCTGGTTTGCATGATTCATTGCAAAGTGATTTTGTCTCCCATTTACTTTGACCAATAGAATATAGCGAAAACAGTGTGGGAATCTGAGCTGAGATATCAAGAGGTTTGCAGCTTCTGCTCTTGACTTTGAGACTACCACGTAAGAAGCCCAGACTAGCTTTCTTGAGGATAACGGACAATGAGAAGGAGGTCCAGCCAAAACCCATCACTAACCACCGTACATGTAAATAAGGTCATTTTGGATTATCCAGTCCCCAGTTTTACCATTAGATGACCATAGCTGCATGAGCAACCATAGGTAAGAGCAGCAGATGGGTTGAAGGTCATGATCACTTAGCCAAGCCAAACCCAACTTGCTGACCCACAGAATCATGAACAAATAAAATATTTGCTATGATTTGGGGGTTTTTTTTGGATTTTTAATTTTTTTTTAATGTTTATTTATTTTTGAGAGAGAGACACACACACATTGTGAGCTGGGGAGGGGCAGAGAAAGGAGGAGACACAGAATTTGAAGCAGGCTCCAGGCTCTGAGCTGTCAGCACACGGGGTTTGAACCCACGAACCACGAGATCATGACCTGAGCTGAAGTTGGATGCGTAACTGACTGAGTCAACCAGGCCCCCCATTTTTTTTTGATATTTAAAAAAATATTCTCTATTTTTAAGCCGCTAAGTTCTCAGATAGTTTGCTGTGCAGCAATTGACCACTGATGCAGGAGCCTAGTGGTGGAGAAATTCCAATATTTAAATATTGGACGAAGAAACAGAAGATGGTTTCCTGACCCCCCAAAAAAGTGAAAGAGAGAAAGGGAGAAAATCAGAAAGGTGTAGTGTCACAGCAACAAGCAATAGACCCACAGAAATCAAGGAGTGTTTCATGAATGAGGGAATGCCAACAGTATCAAATATGGCTGAAAGTTCAAATCAGATGAGATGAAAATGCCTGTTGGATTTAATGACATCAAGGTCGTGAAAACTCAGTGTGACATATGGGGCAGAGGGAAAATTGGTAAGTTCAGTTTTAGACAGGTAGAGTTTGAGGTGCATAAGGGATGTCTAAGTACGTGGCTGGATGATATGTCCAGCACATAGTTACATGATCTGAGCTGGGAGCTCAGTGGAAGGTTTAGGGCTAGTCAGCATGTAGATGATACAGCTAGAAGCATAAACGACATCCACGGGAGGCTGTGCAGTATGGCATGGGGAGGGGATCTTGGGGAACACTAAGATTGTAGAGGGTACACACAGGCAGAAACACCACAAAGAGAGGCCCATGAATTAGCAGAACTGGGAAGAAGAGGTGTGTGAAAGCTAAAAGAATAGTATTTCAAAAAGGGGTGAGAAGTAACTGTGTCAGATGCAGCAGAGAGCTCTAGTAAGACAAGACCCAGGAAGGCACCCCATTGAACCTGACACGATTTGCCAGAGCATTTTCAGCAGGGTGGTAAGGCCAGCATTTAGAGCAAAGACTGAACATTAGAATATGGGTATTGATATGTAAAGAGAATCCCAGCAGAGAGAAGGGAGAAAGAGAACACTTTAAATGTCAACTGTTTGGGGTTTTGATTTGGTTTTGTTTTGTTTTAGGCTATTTGACTTGAGCTTGTTTGTTAATCAAGGGGGAAATGTAGTTTAAAATACAACAACAACAATGGGAGCGTCTAGGTGGTTCTGTCGGTTAAGCGACTGACTTGAGCTCAGGTTATGATCTCTTGGTTCATGAGTTCAAGCCCTGCATTGGACTCTGCACTGACAGAGTCAGTGGAATTCTCTTTTGGAGAATTCTCTTTTGGAATTCTCTTTTCCTCCCTCTCTCCCTGCCTCTCCCCCACTCACACACTCTCTCTCAGAATAAACTTTAAAAAAGAATAAAAACAACAATGAAAGGTTATACTCTAAAGGGATTTTTCCCCAACATTTGCTTTTCTAGCTTTCATGAAAAATCCTATATGTATTTAGTTTTTACAATACCACCCTTCATTTTAATATATAGTTGGTTAAAATTCCCACATTTGTTTGTTTTTTCCATTACAGTTTTTATATTAGCTGATTCCGGATTAAATCGCAGAGAGATAAGGGGCTCCTGGCTGATTTAGATGGTGGAGCATACAACTCTTGACCTCAGGGCTGTGAGTTCAAGCTCCACATTTGGCATGGATCCTATTTAAAAAAAAAAAAAAAAGTTGAGGTGGGGCAGGCGATTTTTCTCACTTGGAGTTATTTTCAAATCACAGAGGAAGTATCTAGTGATCCAAGAGTTCCCAAATGGCGCTAAGAAAAGAAGTGAAATTCCCTTGTCAAATACTTTGAGAAAAACTGTACATTTAAAATCTCCCTCTGAGAGACTGACAAACCACATTAGCATATTAAAGCCCCAAGGTGTCCTACATTAAGCAAAACAAACAAACAAGCAAACAAAAAAAAAAAACCTATCTAACAGTTTAACAAATTAATTTCCCCCAAGGAAATTCTTTTTATTCTGTATGTTATTAACATGGCAGAAGAATTTCTTCTTAGCACCTCTCCCCTTAGAACACCTTGCCAGAGCAAACTGATTCTATGTTCTGTGTATTTCTGTTAGATTTTACAATAGAGAAGTTCTTCTCCATCTTATCTCTATATTTAAGGAGTCATGTTACCTTAGGGACTTAGAAGAGTCCCTAGACTATCTACAGTGAAGAATAGTGGTGACACCACCAACTACCTTGGGGACCCCTTTATAACACCATGGGGGAGAGAATTAACAAAAGATAGGACAGAGGATAAAGATGGTTGAGGATAGGTCAGCAAGAGACAATGCCTTTAATTAACATTAACGAAATGTCCTGCTTTGTAAAAGGACTGGTAATTTATTAGAAATCTTTCTAGGGGCGCCTGGGTGGCTCAGTCGGTTAAGCGGCCGACTTCGGCTCAGGTCATGATCTCGTGCTCCGTGAGTTCGAGCCCCGCATCGGGCTCTGTGCTGACAGCTCAGAGCCTGGAGCCTGTTTCAGATTTTGTGTCTTCCTCTCTCTGATCCTCCCCCATTCATGCTCTGTCTTTCTCTGTCTCAAAAATAAATAAACGTTAAAAAAAATTAAAAAAAAAATCTTTCTAGAAGGATATGATTGAGGACAGGATCAAAGTGCCTTTTTACATGTCTGGAGGAAGCAATCAACTAAACTACAATCACTTTAAATTAAGACATACAGTTGGAGATGGTAACATATTTTCAGGTTCTGATGAAATAATCATGACATAATCCTCACAGACATGGGTGATCTAATCATGGATTGAAAGGGAAAAATTGTGGAGAACAGATATGTCAGGGTGGCAGTGTGCAAGCTCCAGCATCACTCAGAGCAGAGCAGAAAGCAATGGGATTCCAGTGTGAACCCTGATGAGGTCTAGCCTGACCGGCAACCAACCTTCCCCTGCCCATCTTTTAAAGTGGTTATTGGGGCACCTGGGTGGCTCAGTCAGTTAAGTATCCAACTCTTGGTTTCTGCTCATGTCATGAGTTCGAGCTCTTTGCAGAGCCCGCTTGGGACTCCCTATCTTTCCTTCTCTCTCTGCCCCTCCTGCTCTCTTTCTCAAAATAAATAAACTTTAAAAAAAGTGATTAAGTACAACCAACTTTTTTTTAAATTGCTCTTTCATGTATATACATACTAGTATTTAAATTCATCCACACATCAAGAATCGGAAGACAATCATCATTTACATGAGGCCTAAAATAATGTTTTGGCTCCAGGCTCCCTCTGCTGTCTCTGCAATAACAGACAAACATTTTATGGCACTCTCCTGACTAGATTCCAGTATTTATAAAAGTCAAATAAACACAATTCTTGTGCAATAATAAAGGATATCCTCAGTATGATAACCAGGAAGTTCAATATTTGGAGAAGGCTGAACAAATTATAAACTAGTTAATGAAATATTACATAGATGGAACCAATGGCCATATGAAGGTCATTATTTGATCGTTTTTAATCCACAAATTGTCACTTCATGTGGTTCAACCTTATATATGAACATTTAATTGTCAGAGAACAGTAAGGGATGTGTATGTGTGTGTTTATGTGTGTGTATATGTGTATGTGTGTTGGGGAGTGGTTATTGCTTTTAATCCGTATTATGAAATGCCCTAAATACACTGGTTAATTTACGTGATGCTTCTTGACCAAAATTAACTACGGGATGTGTTGGGTCTAGTGTCTTATATACAATATAGTACATTCTATAACTTGGGTTTAGAAGAAAGAAATCTGCCTTCAGGTTAAAAAGCGTGAAGATACAAAATGTTTCACACAGGAAAGTAAATGAAAGAAATGTAGAAAAGCCTTATGTTTACAAGAGGAAAGCTGGAAATAAAATAGTTAACAGGTTAACTGTGAAGGGAGGAAGTAGGGCAATTTGCATATACTTCAAACAATCTCACCCTATTGTGAAAACCTGCAAATCCTGGAAAGAATTAGAGGTAAAAGCCAAAGTCAATACACTTCAAATACCCTTGATGTTTCACACTCACTAAGGAGAAAGCATCTCCTGGGTAAGTTCACACTTTGCACAAAATAAATATTAATTCTGTTGTTGGTAATTTTCCAAAAAGTTAATATTTTACAGTTCAGAATTTTATTTCTTAAGTCTGCCTTTGAAGCTGGGAAAATGCTTTTTGAAGTTCTGTTTTCATCGTCCTAGGAATTTAGTCTAAGAATGAAAGATGCTATCAAAGATTTACTTACAAAGATGTTCATCAAAACCTTATTTTCATAATTACTGCCCACTACTTTAGTTTTACGGTTGGATAGTGCCTAATATACAGTAAGCACTCAATAAATGTTCTTGAAAGAAAGAATTACAGGAGAAAAGTTGGAAATTTCCATATTGGAGACTGATTGACTAAATTATGAATAAATTGTGGTTTATACATATTATATAACATATGGCCATTAACAATGTTTTGAAGACTTTTTAAAGACATTGGGGAAGTGTTAAGACATTGGAGAGAATGTTAAGCAAAAAGAGATGCTAACCATGTATACAACATTTAATACAAACTTTATAAATATATGCACATGAAAAGACTAGAAGGAAAAAAGAAGTTACTGACTGAAATGGTTTTTATTTTTTCTTTGTGTTTCTCTGTATGTTGCAAATTTTCTATCATGAACACGTATTACTTTTTTGTAATCAAAAAAACACCAAATGTTAAACATTTTTATGATGTTCTGCTAGCATTCAGATCTGTATTAAAAATTTATCCATTAAAAAATCATGGAGTTTAATAAGAGATAGTTGTTGTGGGGTAATTCAGTATCTGTATGAGTACTTGGCTTTGCCCCTTCACTTTGTTAGAACAAATCCTCACTACATAGATACTTTGGGTAATTTATTCAGTGACCTAAATTCAGGAGCCAGAACTAAATTGTGCTCTACTTTTGAGTATTACACCAATAATAACTTTTGCACAAAGGTTATAAAGGGAGGTGAATTACTTCTAAAGTTACTCAAAGATGAAATGTGATATTTTTTTCATCAGAGAGAAATAAGATAACTATCATTGGTTCAAACAGGCACTTTACCTAAATGATCTTTAATCATTTCACAGCTATCCTGGAAATAGGTACTTTTATTCATATATATAATATTATAGTAGAAGTAATAATAGCTAAGAGTTATTGATCAATGGTCATGTGCCAGACTATATCAGGGACTTTTCTCTCATTTCATATTCTGAGCTACCAGGGCAAGTAGTGTTATTATCCCCATTTTGCACTTGAAGACCTTCAGGCCGAAGGTGGAAGCCAGAGCTGTCTAACCACTCCCCCACGTGGAGAAAATTTAACGACCAAGGTCATTAAACCATTTTTGCCCCTTCTTTCGGGAAGAATACATATTGAAAACACTGCATTCTACAAATGGACTTGAGCTCTTCTGTTGAGGGAAAGAGGGGTAGGAAGAGGAAGTTTAGTTAAATTTGAGGTTTCCTTACATTTCTTTGGAGTGGGATAATGGAAATAGCCAATCAGATGTTACTTTTTTATCAATACTAAACAAATTCATCAAAACTAATGTTTCAAAGGCATTGAACAATAAAATGAATTTCCCTTTGTCTTGATTGAATGAAAAGTCTTCAAATTTAAGACATCAGCTATGTAACGGTGTTCCTATAATAGTGGAGATAGTGGTTTTCTATGTCCGGATCAAACTGGGTATGCATTTGTCTGGGACTCATTGAGTTTTTTATTTAAAAAAAAAAAAAAAAAACCCACAACTTACATTCTGACTTTTTTCCTTTGCCTCCTCCCCTCCATCTAGGAATCCAAGGATATTGAATGTGGACAGACGATTAGGATAACTTAAAGATAACCAAATCTCTATATATTCTTGGTTCCTGAAATGGTCCATTCAACTGGTTCTATTATGATATTGATGATAAAATTTACCGCTTTTAAAGCATCTTCTACATGTCAGAGTAGTATATACTTTGTTATTTGAAGCACAGTATCATCTACCAAAGTACACATTCCCAAGAAGGCACCTAACCCCAGAAGTTAAATAGGGATTATACTCCATATATTGTGGCTACTTAGTGAAATTCGAATCCAGATTTGATTCCAAAAAAAACGGTCATCCTTCAAAACCTGTCGCATAGCAACAAATCGATCCTAGAGACTTCCCGATCCCAAATGGAGAAAAGCAACCAATTCCTTCCCGGAAGCCAAGCTTGAGGCACAATTAGAATTTTCTAATAAAAATGCTCCCCCACCCCCTTTTGTGACCAAAGCAGTTATTTAAGCCGTAAAACCTCCCATTGGCCAAGCTCAATTTCACATCTCAGGACGTGGCCTCCGCTGCTGTGAGAAGAGGGTCTCTGTTCTAATCACTCGAATCTGATTTCTGGGGAATCAAGACCCCCAGGAAACTCATTTTCTTGGGGGACCTCAGGTTGGAGACCAAATCCTGCAGGCGACATTTGTTCATCCACATCTGGAGATAACCCTTTCTCCCAACTCAAGACTTCTTTTATCCCCACCCCCACTTTTCCCTCTCCCCGCCAAGAACAGGTTCAGTTATGGACAACGACATTCCAATCTCGCTCCTTTCTTCACTTCTCAAAGTAACGAGTGCACGTCCGGACGTGTGTTCGAGATTGCATGCATCCTATTCGCAGAGCGACGCAACCGCTGGGCTCTCGATAACCCGGGTTTCTCGCCCTGCCTCCTTTGTGAGTCCCAGAGCCTGCTCCGCCCACGTCCCGCCCCCGCCCTGCCCCTCAGCCCCGCCCTATGTTCGCTGTGCCCCTCTACCAGGTCCTGGACTGGCTCAGCTTCCTCAGCCTGGCCTCGCAGGCCTCGCGGGGTCCCGTCCTGTCCCACCTTCCCCGGCCCGCTCCCTCCACAGCTCCCCGGGTGCGGCCCGCCTCCTTCCTGGCCCTCAGTGGCTCCCCCAGCTCGTCCCGCCCTCGCCCCTCTCCTTCCGCTTCCCTGAGCCGCAACCAGGGCTCCGGCAGCGCGCGGTCTCGTCTCCATGGCGACGCAGTGTGTACAGCTCCCAGCTCAGAACACCGCGCGAACCCCGAGCTGGGCTGGCCTTCGGTATCCGCCCTGAGGAAGGGCGGTGTGAAAGAACCACGGGCAGGTAAGAGGCACCACGAGTGCCCTCTTCCCACCCTCGCGTGCAGCTCGACCCAGCCCTGGCCTCCCGCTCCCCCAGGCGCCGCTCCTGAACACGTCAACTTCTCTGCCCCCTCCAGGTTCGGGCTCTGGGGCTCCACGGCTGCCGAGGCGGCGCTCGAAAAGGTAGGATCCGCCAGGCTGGTGGGGCACCTCGCACTTGGCTTCCTCCTTTGTCTGTAGTCCGGCACTCAGGAAGAGATATAGTATTTGTGTCTACATGGGTGTGAATGATAACTGGGCAGTTCTAACAGGCGGTCTACACCACCATTCTCTGACCTCCCCATTCGCGTGCACCAACTGCTCCCCTCCCCTCCAAAAAAACCATGCAAATGGCCTTGTTGCATCGCAGAACTTCCAGCTACTCCATTTGATCCTCGCGCCTCTCACCCCCTTTAAAAAAAAAAACAAAACAAAAAACACCTTTTTTTCTTTTACTTGTTTTTTTCTTTTTACTTGTTATTTGGGAAACCGCTTAATGGCCAGTAGGAGCCAGCATTCACTGACTGTACTTAAGAGTCATTACTAGACACAACTTGCCCGGCCATAAAAAATTCTTCTGGAATTTGGACAAATTGTTGAACCTCCCTAGACCTTGTTTTCATCTTATGTGAAATGAGGGGCTTGGACAGTGAATCACTTCTAAGGTCCAGTCTTCAGCCTTCTATGAGGTAATGAAATGGACTTGAGATTTCCAAAATCAAGATGCGTGGCCTTTGATTATGAAAACTACTCTGCACTGTGCCCCAATGACACTTAAATCAGCACGTGGAATAATTATAAATTTGTTGTTTGACTTCCCAGAGGGCATAGGTGAATTGCACCAATTTGTTCTTATCCCCAAGAGACTCCTGGAAGTTTTTTTGTTTTTTTGTTTTTTTGTTTTTTTTAACGTTTATTTTTGAGACAGAGAGAGACACAGCATGAACGGGGGAGGGCAGAGAGAGAGGGAGACACAGAATCGGAAGCAGGTTCCAGGCTCCGAGCCATCAGCCCAGAGCCCGACTCGGGGCTCGAACTCGCGGACCGCGAGATCGTGACCTGAGCTGAAGTCGGACGCTTAACTGACTGAGCCACCCAGGCGCCCCCCCCCTTTTTTTTTTTAAATAAATCTGAAAAAGACACTGGAAGTGTCTTTTGTTTCATTCTCTTAAAACCAAATCCAGTGATCCCCAAATCCACCTTAATTTTTTTTTTTTACTCTCAAGAAAACAAAGATTTTTACAGAGGCGAATTCCAACACCTTTGTAGGGATTCCACTGCACTACAGAATTCCAGAGCTTCCTACCCCCTCCCCTCGCCACCATCATTTGAGCTAAATGTTCAATGTTTTCTCCTCCTCCTTTGCTCAATCCAGTCTCAAATTGAAAGCGCTTAGAACTGGCTTTCTTCGAATTTACCTTCAGCACTGTCCTTGCTAGGTGGTAGGTAGTAATAATGGTAATAGGAGGAAGAAGAGTTGTAGTAGTTATAATTACAGTAGGAGATAGGTGCTATTATTTATTATAAGCTATTTATATTAATCCTCATATAACTCTATGAGACAGGTAGTATTTAGTCCTCATTTTACAGTTGAGGGAAGTGAATCCTAGAGAGGTTAAGGAACTGGCTCAGGTTCACACAATTTGCTGAGATTTGAGCATAAGCAATCTGACTCCAGAGTCTGGGCTCCGAGCTCTACATTAAATTGCTGTAAAGGAAAGATATAAAATATGTACGTAGTCACTTTTAAATATGAATGTAAATGATAGATGATCATTAAAACCATTTTTATATACATTTGAAGCTATGCAATGAAGATTGTCCTTGAATCCCATTGTGTCCGTACTAGTCTCCTCTAGGATGGAGGATGGTGCTTAATCAGCTGTCTCCATCACAGTAGCAGGGCCTGAGCATGTGGCTATCTATTTCTTAATTTATCCTTTGCATATTAGAATTCTAGGTGGCATATAAAAACAAATAGCCCAAAAGGAAAAGATAATTGCGCAAATGGAATGGAGGAAAGTGTGTGTGTGTGTGTGTGTGTGTGTGTGTGTGTGTGTGTGTCTTCCAGTATTACAAGAGAAACCTAAAATGAGAATTTTGTGAAATGTGAATTTTGAATCCTGGTAACTCATTTTATAAAAGGTTTTTTGAAACCTACAGAATCCAAATAAAACCTTTTTGGCCCACCCTATTGGCTGCTGGTTAGTGAACACTTACCTGGAGGAGTAAGGGAATGAGATGTTTTAAGTTTTTTTTTTTCTTAGCACTAAGTCTATAACCTGGTGTACATATCTTAAATTGAACCAATCACATTTCAGGTGTTCAACAGCCACATATGTCTAGTGGCTACCATATTGGATCGCAAAGCTCTAGTTTAATACTTTCTTTTCTTTTGCTTTGTTCCTTCCTATTCAACAAATATTCTTTGGGCACCAGTTTATGAGGTGCTTGAGTTTTTCAGTTCCATTTCAGCTAGTCCAAAAAACTAGCTGAACCAACTGAGCCTTTGACTGGAGTTTTTATTGAGAGAGTCCGTTTTTCCATAAATGCTACAATCATATCATATAAAACTCGTGTGTTGTACCATGTGTAGAAAATCTGTATTCATGAGAGACAGGGAGCTCACCTGCAGGGAGAAGCTGAAATGAACAAGGGCAAACCCCCATGCCCCTCCTTGAACATAGCTGTATCCACAATTCCTACTTCCACACAGCTTGGATATTTAACTCAACTCTTGGATTCTATGAGCCAACACTTTTCTTCTTTTGCCTAAGCTAACTTGAACATGGTTTTTGTAACTTGCAACCAAGAGTCCAGACCAATACAGCTAAAAAGCCAAGAACTAAGCCCTTTCTTTTAGAAATGAGCCCATGATGACCCCCACCCTGACCCGTAAAGTACATTTTCATTTACAAAATAAATAGTTTTGAACATACCTAATCACATAATTATGTCTTTATAAATCACTTTGTCATGTACATTTTATATATTTACTTAACTGGATACATTTATCTTTTGATTAGCCATCTTTTGACTACCCATCTTTCTATATTAGTCATTCAGTATTTTTTCTTTCTTTTTTTAAAAAATTTTTAATGTTTTTTTTTTTGTTTTTTTTTTTTTTGAGAGAAAGAGAGAGAGAGAGAGTGTGAGTGGGGGAGAGGCGGAGAGAGAGGGAGATACAGAATCCAAAGTAGGCTCCAGGCTCTGAGCTGTCAGCACAGAACCCTCTGCGGGGCATGAACTCACAAACAGTGAGATCACGATCTGAGCTGAAGTTAGACACTTAACTGACTGAGCCACCCAAGCACCCCCCACCTGCCTCTTAAATGTTGGTATTTCCCAGGATTCTATCCTTGGCCTAGTCTTATTCTACATGGGCCAGGCCATCCATTCCCACTTTTTCACAGCTATCCCATACATCATCTTTTCTCTTAAGTTCTAACTCTCTTTAACAGAATGGAATGCCACTTGATTTTAGATGACCTACAGACATCTCCAACTCAGAATTTTCCCCAAATAAACTCATTATCCCCCCTCCCCCTCCCCAGAATGTTTCTCCTCTGGTACCCACATCTTAGTTATCCATACTAGAATCATCAACTTCTTTTCTTCTCCCTCACTTCTATGCCTAGTGACCCTCAGTTTTACCTCTCTTTTGTTCCCAAGTGGCTTTGTACATCCTCTTTTTTTCCTCTGAACTAGGATTTGGCAAATTTCTTCTGTAAAGGGCCAGATAATATGCATTGTAGGCTTTGTGGGCCATACAGTCTTTGTTGAAACCATTCAGCTTTGCCATTGTATCCTGAAAGCTGCCATTGACATTGTACAAATAAGCATATCTGTTCCAATAAAATTTCATTTATAAAAGTAGGCAATGAGTCATATTTGGCCCAAAGGCTGTAGTTTGCCAGCCCCTTCTCTAAATGATTTCAGTAGCCTTTTAAATGGTTTCCCCCACCTCCTTCTCTCTCAAGTTTACCCTCCACAGGGGGGTAAGATAGTTCTAGTCATATGATGATGCTTCAACGCTTTTGTTTGCTTTCCATTGCCTACTGATTAAAACCCAAAATCCTTAGCACATGGTAATTAATGACTTTTAAAGTTTGTTCCCACATATATATCCAACTTCATCTGTTTCCATTTTCTAAGACACTGCTTAACTATTCTTCCCATTCTGTTTACTGCCTACTTGACTAATGAAATGTCACATTCATTGTGAAGCCTGACTCTTGCTTCCCATAGCAGGTAGTACAATACCATATTCTAGGGATGCTGGTAGAAATCATGATACCTGGGGGAATATAGCAAACCTGGAGGACATTCCTCAGAACTGGATTCTGGAACTGGAAAGTTGTTCGGGTACAGTTCTGTTGACTAGACTCTCTCTTCCTTTGTCTTTCCAATTATGTCTCCGTTGCCTGCTGACTCTCCTTGGGTAACTTCCCATCTGTGAGCTCAAAAGAAGGGATTTGATTGATCCTGTTTGGGCAATATGGAAAATTACCTTAGCGGGAAGCATTTAATTCAGTACTTTGAATCTTGGTCTGTCCTATATATAGAAAACTTAGTACTTGTTTCCCCTATAAAATTCTGAGCTTCTCTTAGCTTCTCTTGTATTCCCAGAACTTATCACAGACATGTTTGTGCTAAGACACATAGTAGGTATTCAGCAAATATTTATTATAAATAGATATTGAATATTGGGACATGAAATAGACATGGAAATTGGGAACTGTCATAACTGTGTTGTTCTCTTTACCACTGGGACTATTGAAAGACATCAGAAGAGTCTGCCCATGTTCCAAAAGCCAGAGGGTATACTTGGTAAAGACTCAAAGGCTAATTAACTGAATGTTGTGATGTTAACATTAACCATATACAATAGAAATTAATATATAAAGTGTGCATGTATATACCATTCTTTCTGGATATTATGACCTCAATTTGACTAGGGGCCACTGGGTGGAGAAGAGAATTGAAGTGGCACAAGGCCAACATACAGCTTACATGCCTGTAAGAGGTGGATAAACAGAGGTAAAAATGGTGTTGTAAATTTTTTGAATTGCTTTTTAAAAAATAGATATACGTTTATTTTGTTCAAAGTTCAAGAGATACAAATGGGCATAAAATAAAAATCTCCCTCCCACCCCAGTCCTGCAACCATCTCTTTTTCCTCCTCAGAGTCAGCCATTATTGTGTTTCTTTTCTGAAAGCATTTCCTTTCAGAGATACCTTTTGCATACCAATTATTATTTGAAAAATACATATTATTTCTACAATGGCTGGACCTCTTTCAGCTCAGTTTAAGCCACTGCTTTAACTCTACCTGTGTTCTCAATGACTCTTTTTCCCTGGAGTCAGTGATCTTTCTAAGCAAGTATCATTACTTTGAGGCTTTGGTGATTTTTTTAAAATTAATTAATTAAAAGTCCTCAGAGCTAGTCTGCTTGTCTCAGTCACAGTAAAACCTTCTCTTTGTTTCCCTAAGCAATCTTAACCAGCCCCATAGGACATCTTTGCAGTTTTTCCTTTAGATAAAACATCAAGTTGTTTGTACAGCATCCCTCCTATGTGCCAGGTGCTATGCTAAACACTTTACCAAATAATCCTATTAAATCTATACAATGGTCCAATGAAGTTGGCACCACTGTGATTCCTGTTTTACACATGGAGGAACCAAGGCCTAAAGAAATTAAGTAACCTACTGAAAGCTTACATGAGAAGTGGTAGAACTGGGCTGTGAATCCAGTCTCTTTCACTAAAGAACCCAAACTCTCAACTATTACTCTGTACTGCCCTCCACCCCATAGAGTTCAATTTTATGAAAGGAAATTAAATGGACATTTCCTAGATAATGATAAATCCAGACCTAGCAGAGCCTGGGTTTCCATCAAGGGCTGGGATCTGCGCATCCTAAACTTTTCTTTTACCAGGTGAAAAGGGGAGAATTGTATGCACTGATGTTTCATTCAGGTAAAGAGTAGAATGTAGCAATCTGGAGAGAAAGGCTGTAAATGTAAAGAAGATGTCTATCCAGATATATGGGTTTCCACAGGATTGTGGAAATCAATAGAAAGTACTTCTCTGGACAGAACATCTTGGATTTCTTTTGCGAAGGCCTTACTTGGTTCCTTATTGCATTGTTTCAGCTTTTGAACTCTATTGCCCTAGAGAAGTAGGGCATTTATGCTAGAGTTTGGTCTTCTACAACTCTTTGTCCCAAAAAGATGCCTTGCTTTTCTGATAGACTTTAGCTGTCTTTAAGTTTCTCAGAGGGATAATCAGGTGGATAATATATATACAATGTGTGACTTGATCAGAATTCCCCAGAAAACAAAGCCTGAGGCAGAAGTTTATGTACTAATGCTTTATTCCAGAGTGCAGATCAGCACAGAGTGAAAATCATTTTGAGGCGGACAGATTTATAAAGAGAAAAACTCAATATAAAATAGCAGTTCTCTTTTGTTGTCCACAGTTTTGGCCCTGAATTTTGTATTCCAGAAATCCTTAGTGGATACTACTACTACCAATTTTTTCAAGTCTTGCTTGGGATGTAGGGACAACAAGTGTTGGGGAAGGAGAGGGCAAGTGAATTGTTATTTATGAAAAATTTAAGTGTGCCCTCTCTCATACTTAAAGCAAAAACAAAAACACTTAAAAGTTGGTTTTTCTCTTTACAGTCAAAATTAAATTTATTCAAATATGTAAAGGGCTAAGTTATAGGAAAATTTATTTAAGGTAACCTAAGAAAGCTAAACATTAACAGAGAAAACCTAAGTACTAATAAATACATAGGGGAACTTAAAAGGTAAGAATTGTATTTTTAAATGTATCTTTTTGGATAAAATCAAAGGTTAATTTCTAAATGTATTTGTTGAAATAATATTTTATTTAAAATACTCTTATCTTCAAATACCATGGAAAAATCTCTTATTCTGGCTTAAATACACTCTATGAAGGCGTTTTTCATAACACGGATGAATTGGAATGTGGCAGATAGTTTGGTTTATATATTGTTTTATTTTGTTAAAGTAGGGGAGAAAAGTGGTGTTGTAAACATGAGCCAAGCTGAATTTATGATTTCTAGGGTCAGCTCAGTAGGAAAAGGGAGTCCTTAACCTGCTGTTGATTGTATTTGGATCTGGATCTAGAGTCCAAGTTATGTAAAACCAAAACAGTAACAGAATTAGAGGCTTATTTAATACATCAGTTTTCTAACGTGCAATATTATTCCTATAGCTCTTTTTACATAAACTCCGAGATGAAATGTGGAGAAGGGGAAGGGTTAATTTCTCTAGACTTTTTTTTAACCCAATTTCATAATCCAAAAGAAAGAGGTTTTTCAGTTAGGATGGAAGTAACACTGCTAAATAAATTCACACACACACACACACACACACACACACAATATTTAATACCCTTCTGACAGAATTCTGCATTGTTTTATTTATATTCTAAATTTGTATAGTGTTTAAAGACTTAGGAAGTTTTAATATTTTGGGTTTTTTTTTTTGCAGGAATTATCAAGACAGATGCTGTAAAGATAAGACCATATATAAACTATTTTTTAGGATACTTTAGATCTCTTTTACCATCAGTTTATATAGTTTTTGAATAATTGACTTCAGTGTAAAATTACATTTTAGCATAGATAATAGAAATGTTTATATAAAGTCTACATAAATTACTTCAAATACCTCAAATGAAAATAATAATGATAATGCTAGTTTTAATTTCTGCTTCTATTTTAGGTACCAAAATATAGACAGAATGGCAGAGTGCTAGTGTTTGATCCAAAGGGTAAATGATTTATTACTTTAAAAAAAAAAATGTTTCATCACCATTTTGTCCTAAATATTAAGAAGATAGTCTACTGGAGTGATTGAATGTGATTGAAGTCTTAGCAATTAAATCCTTTAGTATATTGCCTGTCATTAAAAAACTGCTTAAGTATATTTACCAATCAGGAATTCCTGTTAGGAACATTACTACAGATAAAATACTGAGTTGTGTTTTTCTTTTCTTCTCTTTCAGCAAAAGTGATGCTTGAACCAAATGAAGCAATGTCAGAGTAAGATGTCTCTGGTTGTGCAGCTGATCTATCACATGCCTTTTAAGCAATTAGAACTAGATAATGCAATCATTTGTCACCCAATTAAATTTGAAAGGCCAGAAATGCATGGATTAGCACTTTAATTTTTGCTTCAGTCAAAGCAGTTGTTACTTTAGATAAAAGGACATTTAAAATGAAAAATGATTTTTGATAAAAGTCTAGAGGTATAAATAATATTCACTTCCACTTTTTAAATGCCTAAATACCAAGTAATCGGTATTTTACTTATACAACTTTCATTGCTCATTCCTATTTCTTCTTGGTACTTGCTTATTTCTTTCAGAATATCCCTTTAAATTAATATTTACTTTAAAGATTCTTTATTTACTATGAGATGCATCATTACTACTAAATAAGGGAAACTAATCGCCCTAATTAGTTGAAGGGACTGGTGTTAAAAAGAATCATGGTTCAATTTCAGTATAGTAGCTAAATATTCAGTACTTGCTTTGTTCAAGGCACTGATTCTGATAATTCTTCAAAGCCCTTCCTATTATGATCATCTCCTACCTCCTGAAAAAAATCCTATTTTTTATTCCATGAAAAATGACACTTTGAATGTTGATCATAAAACACATTCATAGATATCAATTATTAACAGATTGGTAGAGTGGTGCCAAACTGATATTATTTGGTTTATTTTGAGTATAATTGGCTGGAAAATTTTTTACCTTATGAAATATATATTTTAATTTTTATATTGTCAAAGCTAAAAATGAAAATTACAGTTC
The DNA here is from genome assembly GCF_023721935.1 of Panthera uncia. NCBI lineage: Eukaryota > Metazoa > Chordata > Mammalia > Carnivora > Felidae > Panthera > Panthera uncia. The sequence continues at coordinate 61,368,778 of NW_026057584.1, read as the reverse complement.
ACCTTGGCTTTTGTTGCAAATTATATATTAAATACATGTGTTTATCTTAAAAAGAAAGAATGGCGGTACCTGGGTGGCTCATTCAGTTAAGTGTCTGACTCTTGATTTTGGCTCAGGTCATGATCTCATGGTTTGTGAGTTCAAGTCCACGTCAGTAGCCTGCTATCAGCGCAGAGATTTTCTTTCTCCCCGTCTCTCACTGACCCTCTCCCACTCTCTCTCACTCTCTGAAAATAAACAATAAAAAATAATTTTTAAGAGAAAGAATGTACAACACATCAAAGACAGAGAATCTATGTTTATTTCAGATTAAGTGTTATAGACAACCAGAAAAAATAAATGTCCCATTACATATATCAGTCTGCATGTAAATGTATTAATCTACATGTAAATATCTATATTTAGTATCTACATGTAAGTATCTATATCCTGTTACATGGTTGAAACATATTTAAATTTTAAAATGTAAGAAAATTTTAAGTCTTTGAGGGAAATATGATATAACTTCAATAATAATAGTAGGTCATTAATGAAAATAAAATTACTATTGTATCTGTGAATACTGATGTTCATAGACTGTGATAAGTCAGCAGCATTGGAACTGGAGCAAGGGGCAATTCACATCCTGAGTTAAACCCCAGGGATAAATCAAATGCGGCCTAGGCCAAAAATAGAAAAGCAGAGTGATTACTTGTTCTCTTGATCTCATGAATAATTGTATCTGCATGTCAAACTAATTTTTGCAAGGACAAAATGATCCCTTTTTCACGTGCAGAGAAGAGTTTAGGTTTGGTTTGATTGTTGTTTGGAGTGAGGGAGGAGGAGGAAAATGGTTAGTGTAGCCAGTGAGATTCACAGGTGTGTGGCTTTGTTACCTATGTACCTTACCCAGAGTTTAAGGTAGACAGGGCCACCAGTCCTGGAAAAATATGATCAAGTAGGAAAAAGGAAAATCATAGTGGACCTCTGCTTGAGGAACAGTGTGACCTGCAAAGTTGATGAATTTTCTCCATATAGATGTCTTTCCAGGAGTTTCAAACTTCTCTGCATGCAAAGCCCATATTTATTATTTCCTCTTTTCCCCATGGATCCCGTGTGTGAAAGATTTTGTCTACTCAACAAATTGAACTTAATTAGCCATTTTCAGCAATAAAAATAAAATATATCTTTAATGCTAGACGAAATTTTATAGATCTTGAACCTTTGATCTGTTGGGCTTTGAGTCAAGATTAAAGATGTGGGGGAGGGGTGGCACCTGGGTGGCTCAATCAGTTGAGCATCTAACTCTTGATTTCTGTTCAGGCCATGATCCCAGGGTGGTAGGATTGAGCCCCGTGTCAGGCTCCATGCTGAGTGTAGAGCCTGCTTAAAATTCTCTCTCCCTCTTTCTCTGCCCCTCCCCTGCTCTCTCTCTCTCTCTCTCTCTCTCTCAAAAAAAAAAAAAAAAAAAGATGTGAGGGGAAATGTCTGAAGTAAGTCCATAGCATAGCATTCAATTCTCTGAGGTTAAAAAATTGTGTCTATAGGTTTTCCATAATCGCATGTTTTATCCTTCCTAAAATGAATGACAAGTTATTTTCTTATTTCTATTTTTATACTTTAAGTAAATGCCTCTTTGGACGCAGACCAAGATTGGCAAGCAAACTTTGTACCTCGCCAACACAAGTCTCTCTAAATGTAGCTAGGACGATCTCAGAAAAGTAAGTTTTAATCAATTATGGTTTTAGGCCCATGTTTGACAACTATAAATAATTTTAAAACAAAGTTTAAAACCTAAACTTACTGAAAAAATTATTCCAATAGAAATTTGGGACCATTTCATAAATATGCCCCAAACTCTTAAGATACTAAAATTTAGGTTATCTACCTTCCAGCATAAATATTTCAGTGTCGTACTTGACTGACTCTCTAACCTAAGTAGAAACTAAATTAAATACCTTCCATTTCCAAAGGATATTACATAAAGTAAAAATTTGAATTTTTCTTCAACTGTAACTGTATTTGAATTAAAGAAAACAAATCTTTTAGAGTATACTAGTTATCTATTTTTCTTAAGTGGTTAGAGGCATTATTACCAATAATGTCACTTTCTCAAATGGAAATCAAAAGATTAAGTTGAAAAAGACATTGGACTTTGGGCCTTTGATTCTTTGAAACTACATATGAGAAAGACTACAGAAGGTGAGCAGAAAGGGAATTCATATTTTACTGTTAAAATGATTTTTGTCAATTCTCATGTGTATTTTTATGGCATGTTCACTGCTTCCAAATAGTAATATCCCATTTAATATCAGGCCGTTGAGTATGTTGGCTTCCTCCATGTTGTGTCACTAAGGTTATTAGAGGTATTTCCAATTACTTAAATGCCCAGAACTATACCAGATAAATTCCCTTCCTTAGGGATATAACTTAGTGAATATGCAAGTAACATGTTTCATAGACTCTAAAGCATACATATTTTCTTCACATTTTAACATCTCTTAAAATTGATTACATCTTACACTTAAACTTGGCAGTGCTTTTTCTTTTTAAATAACAGTATGTCTTCTAATAAATACATGGTATCTTAGATTCAATGAAACACTAATTCGTGGAGAGCGGGGAGGCAGTAAAGCTCTTTTATTTAGATTAGATATTAGAGCATTTAAATTCTAGTAATCACTTGTAGCAACCTTTGGCATAATGGGAATCTCACCAGGCTAGAAATTAAATACTTAACTGATTTCTCAAATTTTTATATGTAGAGTTTCTTCTTGGATGCTTTCTTTCACAATTAGAAAATCAAGGAAGGCAGAGGCAGACCAAATGTAAATTAACTTTGCATTTTTCATTACCAGACGGGGGTTTTGCTTTAGAAGCATATACTGAGGAAGCCAAGATTCTATTCCCTCTCAGTGTTAAGAATATCAGGAATTAATATCAGGAATTATCAAGCTGTCCAGCCTGTTTGCTAAATCACTGTACAAGATCACTGACTTAACTGTACTCACGTTCTGGATTCACATGTCAATAACTTTGGGGGGAAAATACTTTACATCTTTTTATATCTTGACATGCAAAACAGAAGTTGAATTTTCTTTTCACTTGGTAAAGGAGACATATTAAAAAGAGTCTTAAGACCTCAGAAAACAGACTTGGGATTCCTTTCCCACCAGCATGAGTACCTATCTTTGTAAACAGAGTGCACCACACAAGAATCCTCTGTCTTAATGCATTATTCTTGACATGAAGTTTCAGGCTGAAAGGCTGAACGGGAAAATTAACCCACTTTTATTTCAGCTACTTAATGGAAAGGCAGGCTACTTTATATTATGACCAAGGGTTGATCTTAGTGTTGGACTCTCTCTCTGAGTGTAGCATTTAGCAATGGTAAGAATTGATTGGTAACCTAGAAAAAACTCAAGGCTAGTGTTCCTAGTTTTATTCCAATGTGTTGCAGTGATGTGCCAAAGACATTCATATAATTGAGTGCTTGTATGCTCTACGTTAAAGAATTCTGAAAAGATTTTAAGAATCATTACACAATGACAGATGCCAGATAGAAATAAAATTATAATTATCAGTAAAAATTATTTTTAATGCTTTTCCACAAAGAAGATATTACATTTTAGCTATTTAGTTTATTATTGATATATTGTGTTTGTATTGTGTGTGTGTGTGTGTGTGTGTGTGTGTGTGTAAGCACGTGCGTGCATATGGATATGAACCCATATGAGGCTTTAAACAGAACCGTGACCTAGGAAAGTATTTTTTCACTATTTATTTTAACATTTAGGAAGGAAGTCTCTTCAAAAAATGTTGAAAATACAGCCTCTTTAAGGAATACTGAAAATAGAGCATCTTCAAAGAATATTGAAAATAAAGATACAGAAATAAATCTACAGTCTAAGCTATGGTCATCTTCCTTCTTAAAAGAAAGCATAGGTAATAATGTTTTATGTGAGTAAATGTAGCTTCTCTTTGAGCCCTCTTCCATGACCTTTGGTATTCTGACAACTCTGTAGGTCTGGAGCAAATCAAAGGAACCTGTGCTATAATTTTTGAAATTCATGTTTCAGATGATTCTGATATGCGAGTATGGCATCCATGCTATACATTATATAAAATGGTAATGATGAGGCATTTTAGAATGGATTAAAATACCAATGAAAGCATTAACTTCCATTCATTCAACAATGGTTTATTGAGTACCATGACTGTTTTAGAAGCTGTGGATACAATAGTTGGCAAATAGGCAACATCCTTGCCTTTATGGAGTCCACATTCTAGTGGGAGATACTCAACTATTAAATATAAATAATAAACAGAAAAATAAGACAATGACAGGTTGTGGTAGGTGCTATAATGCAAATAAATGGCTCAGTGTTAGTAAATTGAATGAGACGGTTCCTGTGACATCCCATGAAGTCTTTAATTCCCTATTATGACCTTACCCTGATGACATCAGCGTGATGAGTCTTGAACAGACCGGGTACCCACTGGAGGATCAGGGTGGCTGTGAGCTGATGGAGACTATTAATGAAACAGAAGCAGGTAGATGGCCTGAAGAGCCCAGCCATCCTACTCTTGGAAGGACTGGTACCTGTTTTCAGGGTAGCATTTTTTGGTTTAGGCAGGTGTTTGCTGTGGAGCCTGGAGTTTTATCAGCTTTTTGATTTTTTAGCCTGCGTTTTCCTAACATTGTTGTCTCTTGAGATCTCCTCGATTTCTTCATTTTATTTACGACACAAGTGTTTCTACATGATTTGGAGTAGCTAATGGCCAAACTCCCGTCCAAGAAGGCATCTCACAAGACTTCCAGACACTCAAAATCTTACAAGAAGGCAAGGTTTCACACAAGTTCAGGTTGAAACTGTGAAAGACCTTGGTAGAGCCAGAGCAGTTGACAAGCTCACTCAGTAGTATTTCCCAAAGAGATAATTTTAGGAAACACATAGTAACTTTTTTAAAAAATTAGTTTAATGATAATATATTTCAGTGTATGTTAGAAAAAGGTAAGACATGGTCATGAATATGGATTCTGGAGCCAAACTGACTCCCAGATCCACCACTTAATTAGTGGCATGAAGTTGGGTGGGTTATTTAACCTCTCGGTCTCTCTGTTTCATCTAAGAACAGAGTGAAAATAGTACACACCTCATTGAGATGTTGAGAGGATTAAATGAGTTAATATATCTAATGTTCAAAAGAGTAATGACTTATAATGTTTGTTGGGATTATTATATGTTATTTTTATTCGTATATCCATCAGCTTCATGGATGGTAATATTTGTGATCTGATAAAACTTATATGTTAAAAAAGTAGATTCAAAGAAAAATACTGAATAATTAGTATAGGTGATACTCATATGGCAAAAATAGATGCAGATAATAAAAGAATTGAACTGCTGGAAAATGTTCCAGTAGATTGTGTCATAGAGACTTTACTTCTTAAATATTTCTCTAATCTACTTCCCCCTCTCCATCCCTATTTTACCAGTTCATATTAGTCATATTTCTCACCTAGACTTTTAAAAGAGACCTCTAACCTCTCTCCTTGCTCTTTTTATTTTTTGGTCTCCCCTCAAATGTACTTTCCACCGTCCTGACCAAGTGTTCCTCCAGAAATGCAGATTTGACCATACTTGTTTTCGTACTTAAAATCCATCATTAGTAGGGTTTACTTTTAGGGTATAGTCCTAATTCCAAGGCTCCTGGCCCATAAGATTCCATTATCTACCTACCCCTCCAGCCATATCTGTCACCATTTTAGTCTCAACCTTGACTCCTAAGAAGTGTCAAAGCGCTTTGAGGCACGTTCTTGTTTCTGTGTTGGTTCATGCTGTTTCCTCTCCTTAGAAAAACTGATCCACTCAGACTGGGCAACTCCTGACCACTCTCCAGGTTGGCATGGGGCCTTCCTTTGTTCTTTTGTTTATTCCACACGTTTTTATCACCGTACTTTCATACTGTTTTATCACTATCCATTATGTTTCTGACTCCCCAGTGAGAGTGTGAATGAGTACCCTGAAGTCAAGAACTGTCATTTTTGTGTTCCTGGGACTCTACATAGTGCTGGGCACTGAATGGGTAGTTATTAGTGCTTATTTTTATTTTTCAGTCATCTGCATTTCACCATAACTATTGTGTTTTGACATTAGAAAAATCATTACTAATGTTATGTAACTTCTGGTTATAGCTAGAATACTTCACATGTCTCTTTTCTTTTTAAAAAAAATTTTTTTTAACGTTTATTTATTTTTGAGACAGAGAGAGATAGAGCATGAACAGGGGAGGGGCAGAGAGAGAGGGAGACACAGAATCTGAAACGGGCTCCAGGCTCTGAGCTGTCAGCACAGAGCCCGACATGGGGCTCGAACTCACGGACCGTGAGATCATGACCTGAGCCGAAGTCGGCTGCTTAACCGACTGAGCCACCCAGGTGCCCCCACATGTCTCTTTTCTAATTTGCGTGTGTGTGTGTTGAGAGATAAAGAACTTTATTCTCAAGTATCCAAGCAGTGACATGACCTGCCTTAGAAGAACTATTTTCTTTTCAGCCTCTCCAGTCTTACTTTTACTCTCCAGGCTCTTTATTTCATATTTACCTTCCTATAAGAACAATTTAAGAAATGTATTTCTGGAGATAGAATAGTATTCATTTCTTTTTTTTTCTTGAAATCATATTTTATATAAACAAAACTGTTTTCCATTTACTATTAAAATTTTAAGAGCCAAACAACACTAAGATTAGTTCAGTGTTTTGGGTTTGTTTTTTTCCCTCTTGGTAGTTGTATTACTTTTTTTTTTTTTTTTTTGGAAATCAGGTAAGTTCATTGCAGTGCTGTTTAGTCATGAAAAAAATAAACCCCAGAACAGGGAGCCATATAGTATATATACATTTTAATTTAGGAGTAACCATTTTTAATTTTTGAACTTTTCAGTATTGATTAAATTATGTATATTCTGGGGTACCTGGGTAGAGTGTCTGACTCTTGATTTTGGCTTGGGTCATGATCCCAGGGTCACGGGATCTAGACCTGTAGTGGACTCTGTGCTGAGCATGGAGCCTGCTTAAGATTCTCTCTTTGTCTCTCTCTGTCTCTCTCTGTCTCTGTCTCTCTCTCTCCCTTTCTCTCCCTTTGCCCCTCTCCCTGGCTTGCATGTTCTCTCTCTCTGTCTCTCTCTCTAAAATAAAAATTTAAATTTAAATTAAAAAAATATGCATATTCTATTTTAGGTCAAGTGGGCAAAGATGCAGTCCTTCAAGAGCAGGAGAAAAATAATAAACGTTGCCTTCAGGATATTGATGATAAGTTATCTGAATCGACAGATGATGATGGTGAAGATGATACCAGTGATGATGATAATGATGAAGACAGTCACCCTAATAAGGATACTCATGCTCCATTAGAGTTAATGGCAGAAGTAAGTTCAACTTGTGCATTATAATGTGAGAAAGTTAAAAATATTAAAATAACTAGTGTATAGTCTTGAAGATTGAAAAAATAGTAAAAATATCCTTGCCCATGTACAGATGCTTACCTAGCTACTCATCTCTCTTACTACCTTCACGAAGTGAGAGGTGAGAGAAGATTCTGGAAGTGACTTATTCTGCCCAAGGCAGAAACAGGAATAAAAGTTTGGGTACAAAACTCTGCAAGGACTGCTTTAAGGGATGCTTTCTACACAACTGGGCACCATGCTAGTTATTGGGGATATTTAGAGATAGGTAAGAAAGATATGTCTTTACCCTTGAAAACTAACAGGTATATATTATGTGTATAGTACAATTTATAATAAAATGAAATCTGTGCTAGTAGAAGTATTTAAGAAGTTCTCAGGGAATAGGGAGGATTAAGTGACTGAGAGTAGAAGTAGGAGAAATGGGATAAAGGAAAGATTTTTGGAATAGTCATTGGAGTTTTAGAAACTTGAAGGAAAAGGGAAGCTCAGGAATTCATCAAGTAAACAAGTAGAGATGGCATTTTTGGCATAGGAAGCATGTGCAAAGGCACTGAAGCCTGAAACATCACATGCAAAAGTTGTACATAAACGTTTACTGATAATTCTATGTAGAAAAAAGCAATTTTGGGGCGCCTGGGTGGCTCAGTCGGTTAAGCATCCGACTTTGGCTCAGGTCACGATCTCACAGTTCGTGAGTTCGAGCCCCGCGTCGGGCTCTGTGCTGACAGCTCAGAGCCTGGAGCCTGTTTCAGATTCTGTGTCTCCCTCTCTCTGACCCTCCCCTGTTCATGCTCTGTCTCTCTCTGTCTCAAAAATAAATAAACGTTAAAAAAAAAAAAATTAAAAAAAAAGAAAAAGAAAAAAAAAGAAAAAAGCAATTTTACCCCAGTTGTGGTATCACAGTCTACCTTTAGTTAATATTATACGTCTTCATGTATATTGTAAGAACTTTATAACAATATATTTTAATTTCCCCCTTCTTATTGTCATGCATTTTACTTCCATGTATATTATAAGCCCTATAATACATTGTTACTATCTTTATTTTAAATGGTCAATCCTCTTTAAAAACATTTTTTTAATTGGAAAATATCTTTTTTGGAACACATTTCTGGTGTTCTTCATAGCTTTGTGTAGAACCCAATTTCCACCTGATACTATTTTCCTTTTACCTGAAAAACTTCTTATCGTTTCTTTTGTATAATGTAGTTCTGTGAGCAGTGAATACTCTCAGCTTTTATCTGAAAAAGTCTTAATATCTTAATTAAAAAAAACTTTTTTAATGTTTATTTTTGAGAGAGAGAGAGAGACAGAACATGAGAGGGGGTGGGGCAGAGACAGAGGGAGACACAGAATCTGAAGCAGGCTCCAGGCTCTGAGCTGTCAGCGCAGAGCCCAAGGTGGGGCTTGAACTCACAAACCATGAGATCATGACCTGAGCTGGTTGGAGGCTCAACCGACTGAGCCACCGGGGCGCCCCATCTTCATTTTTAAAGAATGTATGAGCTAGAAATTTGTAGGTTGCGAGGTTTTTTTGGTGCAGACAGTCCCTGACTTTTAATGGTTCAGCATACAATTTTTCGACTGTATAATTGTGTGAAAATGATACGCATTCAGTAGAAACCATACTTTGAATTTTGAATTTTGATTTCTTCCTTACCTATTGACGTGTTGTATGATTACTCTCTCATGTTGCTGGGTAGTTGCAGCATTCTGCAATTCCCAGCCAGCCACGCAATTATGAGAGTAAACAACCAATACACTTACAACCATTACATTTTTCACTTTCAGTATAGTATTCAATAAATTACATGAATTATTCAATACTTCATTATAAAATACATTTTGTGTTAGATGATTTTGCCCTACTATAGGTTAATGTAAGTGGTCTGAGCATGTTTAAGGTAGGCTAGGCTAAGCTATGATGTTTGGTAAGTTAGGTGTATTAAATGCATTTCCAATTTATTTCAACTTATGATGGGTTTATTCCCATCATAAGTTGAGGAAGATTTGTACTTTGAAAGCTGTTCCATTGTCCAATACTTTGCATAGTTTCAGACAAGATGTCTGCTGTTATTTTTGTCCATCTGTATATGTTTTTTTCTCATTATTTAATTTTTTTTTCTTTTGTATTATTATTTTTGGCATTTTGATTACAATATGACTTGATGTGGTTTTCTTCACATTGCTTCGCTCATTGAGATTCTTGGGTCTATGAGTTTATAGTTTAAACCAGATTTGAAAATGTTATTAAGTCTTCAAATAATTGTTTTTTTAACCTCTTCTCTCCCTCTCTTCTTCTGGGCTCCAAGTTACATGTATGTTAGACGACCCAATGTTGTCCCAAAGGTCATTGATGTTCCTTTTTTGTTTATTTTCTGTGTATATTACATTTTAGAAATTTCTATTGGTCTCTCTTCAAGTTCATGATCTTTTCTTATGGTTATACTCTACTGTTAATCCCATCCTTCCTCCCTCCCTCTCTCCCTCTTTCTCCATATATGTGTGTGTATAAAATTTCAGATATTTTATCATCTCTAGAAGTTTTAAATATTTTATATCAGTTATTTCTCTCATCTATTCATATATTATTTTTAAGCATATGACATATTTATAATACCCATTTTAACGTGCTTGTCTGCTATGCTATCGTTTTTGTCAATTCTAGGTCGGTTTCTGTTGCCTAAGTTTTCTCCATTATATGGGTCATATTTTTCTGCATCTTTGCATGCCTAGTAATTTTTTTTTTTACTAAATCATAGACATTAAAAATTTTATATTCTTTGGTACAAACTTTTGTAGTTTTCCTTGAAATATTTTTGGGCTTTGATCTGGGACATAGTTGGGTTTCTTGGAAGCAGGTTTCTCTTTTTGAGTCTTATCTTTCAAGCTTTGTTGGGAGGGTCCAGGGTAGCCTTTATATTGTAGGGACAGCACTAAGGCAATGCCCTTATGAGGACTCTTCCCAAAGCTCTGTGTATTAAGAGGAACTTCTAATCTGGCTGGAGAAAACATGAGCTCTGTTCAGCCCTGTGTGCGATTCAGTAATTGTTCTACCTGCTCATTCCAGCAATTCTTTCTCTAGCCTCAAATAGTTTCTTCATACTCATATGCAGATGAATTCCAGCCAAAGACTCAAAGAGACACCTCTGCAGATTGCTGGAGCTCTCTTGAAAATATAACATTGGCCTCTCTGAACTCCAAACTGTCTTTTTTCCACTCCAATCACTGGTATCTGGTTCCTTCCTGCCTGTGCTGGTACCTGGAAATAGCCCACACCTGTAAACTGAGGTAGTAATAGGACCCATCTTGTTTCTCTTCTCCAGATCACTATCCCATAATACCTATTGTCAAATTATTGAAAACTCTTGTTTCATATATTTTGTACAGTTTTATGGTTGTTTAGGAGGGAGAAAAATCTGATCTCTGTTAGCTCCATCATGGCTAGAAGCCTCAATTAGAGTTTTAGCATAAAATGCTAAAGTGCTTGCCTTTTAATATAATTTAACCGAAATGCTAAGCCATAGAATCATATAAAGAAATCAGACACATTTGCCGTATTTTCCTCTTAGAATAAAGCATATGTAGAGAGTTTTGAAACTTCCTTAATATTATAAGGTGTTTTAGCAAGGGAGAAAAAAATTGATGCCAAGCATTGGGAAGATTTTACTTAACCTCATCCTTTGACTGAACATCTATATCATTCATGAATTATGAAGCATTCAAAGACCCTATTTGCCATAACCAAACTCTTTGTAGTTGCTCATTTTATTGCTTTTTTTTTTTAATTTTTAATTTTTTTTTTTTTTTTGAAGGAGAGAAAGAGCATGAGCAGGTGAGGAGCAGAGAGAAAGGGAGATACAGAATCTGAGGCAGGCTCCAGGCTCTGAGCTGTCAGCACAGAGCCTGATGTGGGGCTCAAACTCACAAGCAGTGAGATAATTACCTGAGCCAAAGTCAGACACTTAACCAACTGAGCCACCCAAGTGCCTTGTCACTATTTCTTTTGTTTTTTATTTTTTTTAATGTTTTAAATGTTTTTATTTATTTTTGAGGCAGAGAGAGACAGAGCGTGAGCAGGGGAGGGGCAGAGAGAGAGGGAGACACAGAATCCAAAGCAGGCTCTAGGCTCTGAGCTGTCAGCACAGAGCCCAATGCAGGGCTCGAACTCACAGACTGTGAGATCATGACCTGAGCTGAAGTTGGACTGAGCCACCCAGGCACCCCTTATTTCTTTTCTATTTTTTTTGACATTAAATTATAAAAGTAATCCATGATTTCATTTTCAGATATTCAAACAATATGAGATTGCTTATTTTCATATGTTATGCTGTATCTGTGCATAAGATCTTTTGTTTTCAGAATGCATCTCTTTTTAAATTCTCAACTTTTATTTTCAAAATTTTCAAACCTACAGAAAAATTGAAAGATTAGAGACAAACCAAGAAACAGACTCATAACCATAGAGAATAAACTGATGGTTACCAGAGGGGAGATGAGTGAAGGGATGGGTGAAAGAGGTGATGGAGATTATGGAGTGCACTTGTGATGAACACTGGGTGATATATGGAATTGAATCGCTATATTATCTACCTGAAACTAATATAACACTGTATGTTAACTGTACTGGAATTAAAAAAAAACAAAAACAAAATATAGTTAACAACTAAAATCACAACATGAATTTTGATGGAATCCTGCCTAGAGAAAAATCTTAAAGACAATTAAAAAAATTTTAAAGACAAATTGGGAAGTCTCAATTTGAATGTAATATTTTATTACAGAATTACTGTTAATTTTCTTAGATGTGATAAGGGTATAATGTTACACTGAAGCATGAACTTATTCTTAGGAGACCCATGCTTGAATATTTCAGGGTGAAATTTTACAATGTCTGCAACTTTCAAATGTTTCTGTGAAAAATATCTAGACTATCTACACCTTACCTATCAAAAGAGAGAGATAAAGCAAATGTAGCACAATGTTAAGAAGTGTTGAATCTAGGTAAAATGTATACGTGTGTTCATAGTTCTAATCTTTCAATTTTTCTTTTCTTTGTTTTCATCATAAGTGTACTCTCTGATCTGTAATATTCCATTGTATATAATATACCACATCTTCTTTATCTGTTTATCTATCAGTGAACACTTGGGCTGCATCCATAATTTGGCTATTGTAAATAATGCTGCTATAAACATAGGGGTTCATGTATCGCTTTGAATTAGTGTTTTTGTATTTTTTGGACAAATACCCAGTAATGCAATTACTGGATCATAGTTTAGTTCTATTTTTAACTTTTTGAGGAACCTCCATACTGTTTTCCACAGTGGCTGCACCAGTTTGCATTCCCACGAACAGTACAAGAGGGTTTCTTTTTCTCCACATCCTCTCCAACACTTGCTGTTTCTTATGTTTTTGATTTTATCATTCTGACAGATATGAGGTGATACCTCATTTCAGTTTCAGTTTGCAATTCCCTGATGATGAGTGATGTTGAGCATCTTTTCCTGTGTCTGTTGGCCATCTGAATGTCATCTTTGGAGAGATATCTGTTCATGTCCTGCCCATTTTTAATTCGATTGTTTGTTTTTTGGGTGTTCAGTTGTATAAGTTCTTTATATATTTTGTATACTAACCCTTTATCAGATATGTCATTTACAAATATCTTGTGTTCAGTAGATTATCTTTTAGTTTTGTTAATTGCTTCCCTTTCTTTGCAGAAGTTTTTTATTTTGATGTAGTCCCAATAGTTTATTTCCCTTGCCTTAGGAAACATATCTAGAAAAATGTTGCTATGGCCAATGTCAGAGACATTACTGCCTGTGCTCTCTTTCAGGATTTTTATGGTTTCAGGTCTCATATTTAGGTCTTTTTTTTTTAACCTTACAATTTTATTTAGTATTATCAATGTAATATAGGTAGTCATAGTTTTAAAAAGTGTCATTATTCTCTCTTTCTTGAAAACTACTCTGGTTTTTTTATTTTTTGCACGTACCTTTTCATTTTTTAAAAATGTTTCTCCATCCCCCCACTTTCAATCTGCAAGTGTCTTTAGGTCTGAAATGAGTCTCTTGTAGGCAGCATGTAGATGGGTTTGTTTTTTTTATCCACTCTGTCACCCTATGTCTTTATTGGAGTGTTCATTCACGCTCAATGTAATTATTGATAGATTTGTATATATTGCCATTTTGCTACTTGTTTTATGGGTTTTTTTTGTAGTTTTTCTCTAATCCTTATCTTGCTCTCTCTAATGATTTGTTGGCTTTCTTTAGTGATATACCTAGGTTCCTTTTTCTTTATTCTTTGTGTATCTATTTTTGATTTGTGGTTACCATTAGGTTTGTATATAACATCATCTGCATATAGCAGTCTATATTAAGTTGATGGTCACTTAAAGTTGAACCCATTCTTTATTCCTCTCCTCACCATGTTTTAGGTATATGGTGTCATATATTACATCCTTTTATTTTGTGAATCCTTTGACTGATTTTTTTTTAAATTTTTTTTTTAACATTTATTTATTTTTGAGACAGAGAGAGACAGAGCATGAACAGGGGAGGGGCACAGAGAGAGGGAGACACAGAATCCAAAGCAGGCTTCAGGCTCTGAGCTGTCAGCACAGAGCCCGACGCGGGGCTCGAACTCACGGACCGCGAGATCGTGACCTGAGCCGAAGTCGGCCGCCCAACCGACTGAGCCACCCCAGCGCCCCCTTTGACTGATTTTTTACAGAAATATTTAGTCCTACTACTTTCATGTTTCCTACTTTTCATACTCTCACGTATGTTCTTTCTTTTCCACTCAAAAAGTCCCCTTTAATATTTCTTGTAGGGCTAGTTTTGTGGTCATGAACTCCTTTAGTTTTTGTTTGTCTGAGAAGCTCTTCATCTCATTCTATTCTGAATGATAGCCTTACTGGATAGTGTTCTTGGCTGCACGTTTTCCCCATTCAGCACTTTGAATATATTCAATATATTCCACTTCCTTCTGGTCTATCCACTGAAAGCCTTATGAGATTTCCCTTATAGGTAACTATCTTCTTTTCTTTTACTGCTTAATTTTTTTTTCTTTATTACTACTTTTTGCCATTTTGATTACTATGGTGTGGACCTCCTTTGGTTGATTTTGTTAGGATCTCTGTGCCTCCTGGATCTCTGGGTTTCTGTTTCCTTCCCCAGATTAGGGAAGTTTCCAACTATTATTCCTTCAAATAAATTTTCTGCCCCCAATTCTCTCTCTTCTTCTTCTGGGATCCCTATAATGTGAAAGTTATTATGCTTGATGGAGTCACTGATTTCCCTAAGACCATTCTTGTTTTATGTAACTCTTTTTTCTGTCATTTGTTCAGCTTGGTTACTTTCCATTACTCTATCTTCTGGATCATTCATTTGTTCCTCTGCTTCTTCCAGCCTGCCATTTATTCCATCAAGTGTATTTTGATTTCATTTATTATGTTCTTTCTCTCTTATTGGTTCTTTTTTTTATCTCTGTGTTAAGGGTCCCACTGATGTCCTCCACCTTTTTCTCAAGTCCAGTGAGTATCTTTATGGTCATTACTTTAAATTCTCTATCAGGCATATTACTTATATCCAGTTCGCTTAGGTCTCTTGCTGTGATTTTGTCCAGTTCTTTCATTTGTGACATATTCCTCTGTCTCTTCATTTTACCTAACTCTCTGTGTCTGTTTCTGTGTGTTAGGGAAGTCTCTTGCTCTTGTAAGTAGTGGGAAGGACATGCACTTTTAACTAGGTAGCACTGGTCCTCTTCCACAGGGGACACGCAGCTACCACAGAGACAGAGCTGGGCACTCCACAAAGGATGAACAGTCAGGGGATGCAGTTTTAACAAGGTGCAGACGTCCTCCGTGAGAGGTCAGGAGAGGCACTGCTGGCAAGGTTTGCAGGGGTCTTCTGGGGGAGAGGATCTGCAACACAAGGACTGAGGCAGGCCTGACTGGAGGGGGCGGGGTGTGGTGTAAGCAAGGTAAGTAGTGAATGCCAGTGTTGTGCTGGTTCCCACAGGTAGTTGTATGTTTATGATGAGGGGCAGGGGAGGGAAATGGAGGCTGCCAGCTCCTTTGTTCCTGGAGAAGTTCCTCCCCAAACTCCTGAGTTGGTAACCAACTCTCCCTCCCATAAGCTCCAGGTGACTTTCAAACTGTTTACAAGCTGTATCTCTGAAGGATGTTTGCTGTGCTATCTCTTTAAGGGTAAGGGCTCAGCTTCCTATCACCCTCTGAGCTCTCCCAGAGCCAAGGCTGCTGAGTTTTAAAGTTTCAGGCTTTAAGTCCCTCTGGTTGTAAGCACTCAGGAAATTTAGACCCTCTGGTTTTCAAAGGCAAATGCTGTGGGTATTCCTCTTCCCCCTGCAGGCTCCCCCTGTGTGATAGTCTGTTTCTCACCCCTCTCTGGGTCTGTGGCTCACTTCTTCCAGTGGTCAGATCTATGGGGTTTAGGTTCCCACTGAATCCTCACCCTTCTGACCCTCTTTGACGTGGCCTCTTTTCTGTATTCAGTTGTAGAATTTGTTTGGCCAGTCTTTGGGTCATTATCTGGGTTGTTTGCAGTGATGCAAGTGTTACCTAGTTGTATTTGAGGGACAAGATGAATTTAGGGTCCGGCTACTCTGACATCTTCCCTGGAAGTCCCATCTCTTTATTTTGAATGTCACAAATAATTTAATGTAAAGCCACTTTTTTTAAACCTGTCTTCTTAATTTAGCTTGACTTTGAAGTTTTAAGCAATTCTCATGAAAGTCTTTAGCCAAATATCCATTGCATGAATTTCTTAATTTCACAGCATTTTGAACTGTTAAAAGGAAATATATACATACACATTTTTTTGTTAACAGCATCAACAAATAGGTCAGTGCTAAGTACATTTTTAAATTGATTCCATGCTCCTTTTCATTTTCTGAGGCTAGTATTATTAACATAATGCTTCATGAAATAGACTAGATATTAATTGATATTGAGAAATTCTTGTTAATTTTGTTAGGTGTAATAGCCATAGTGTCATTGGGTTTTTAATTTAAAGTGAAATGAGATGATATCTGTAAAAAATCTTAAAACAGTCTAGGCAGACTGGGGAAAAGAATGTATAGTAATATTGATACAATCAGATTGACAAAATATTAATTTTTGAAGATGAGAATTGGAGACGTGTACTTCTTTTACTATTTTTTCTACTTCTGTGTTTATTTAAATTTTCCATAAAGATTTTAAAAATATAAATAGTAGCTATATATGATACTGGTCACATTCTCTGTTATGAATTAAACTAGGCATTGAAAATAAAAATAACTACAATAACAAAACTACTTTAAACTAAAAGGTATTCTTCTGGATGACACTTGAATTACAAATCAAAATCAAAACTAAACTTACAAACTACTTAGAAAATAGTGATAACCACAACACTAAATATTAAAGCTTTCAAAAAGAGCTTAAGGTTTTGAATACTTAAGTGATGACAATGTTGATTCAAAGGGGAATGACAACAAATGAACTAAATAGTAATTCCTAGAAAAAGAACAAAATAAATATAAGGAAAATAAGAAAAGGAATTAAATAAACAAAATTCAAAGTAAATACCAAATTACTATATCCATTTAAGAACAGGATATTTGAAAAAAGAATGACCTAGATAAACCACAAGATACCATAATTAAAATGGAAGGAAACCACAAATAGGAATGAAAATAAATAGGTCTTAATAGACAAAAATAGATTTTAAAAATGTAACGGGTGCCTGGGTGGCTCAGTCAGTTAAGCCTCCGACTTTGGCTCAGGTCATGATCTCACGGTTTGTGGGTTCGAGCCCCATGTTGGGCTCTGTGATGACAGCTCAGAGCCTGGACCCTGCTTCGGATTCTGTGTCTCCCTCTGTCTCTCTTCCTCTGCCCTCCCCTGCTTGTGCTGTCTCTCACTCTCTCTCAAAAATAAGTAAATATTTAAAAAATCTAAAAAAAAAAACCAAAAACAATTCTGTTTAATGAGTTTACCATAGCATTTATTAATATGTGAAAAAGTGGGGATTGTGGTAAAGGTAATGGTTTATAGAAAAATCTGCAGAAGTGTTCTATTTCCATTAGAGAAATGTAAATAATCATACCTGTGGAAGAAACTGAAAAAACTGGTAGAGAACTTCTTAAAATGGTGCCTGGGTATATATCAAATGTCTAGAAACATGGGGAAGTGTCTCTTCTAATACTCCATGCCCTTGTCTCTTGCAGAAGAAGCCTAGTATACCTGCCTATGTTCAGAATATAGTACACACAATCAAGAACAATCATCTAAGTTTAGGGTTATTTTTTAATGGAAGCAGTCTAAGTAAGTTTTAGAATAGGACATTAGTTTTATTAACCTGTAGCCTAAGTAAAAAATATATAAGAATATTTAATTTTATGGGGAGAAAATTATCATGATATGTGGCTTATTTTTAATAAGTTACTGAGGGGCGCCTGGGTGGCTCAGTTGGTTAACCAACTGACCTTGGCTCAGGTCATGATCTCATGGTTTGTGGAATCAAGCCCCACATCAGGCTCTGCACTGACCGTGTGGAGCCTGCTTGGGATTCTCTCCCTGCCCCCTCTCTCTGTCTCTCTCTGACTTGTACTTTCTCTCTCAAAATAAACTTAAAACAAAATTTTTTTTAATAAAAAAAAAAAATTACTGAATAGGGGCACCTGCGTGGCTCAGTTGGTTGAGCATCTGACTCATGATTTCGGCTCAGGTCATTTTCCCAGGGTCATGGATCCAGCCTTGTATGGGGCTCTGCGCTGAGCATGGAGCCTGCTTAAGATTCTCTCTCTCTCTCTCTCTCTCTCTCTCTCTCTCTTTCACTCTTTTGCTCTCCCCCCCACCCCTCTCTCCTACTCACATACATGCTCTCTCTCTCTCTAAAATAAGCAAAAAAAGTTACTGAATAATCCTAGTTTTTGTGAATATGTGTTTAACTTATGGAAAAATACTAAAATGATATGATGAAGATGCTAAAAATAAATATCTCTGGATGGCAGAAATATAAATGCTTTTTAGTTGGGGACAGAATGTGTTTATTTAGCTTTTAAATTCCCTACATACAAAAATATTTACTACTTTGTAACAATAAAAATATAATAAAAGTGAAACAAGGGACGCCTGGGTGACTCAGTCGTTTAAGCATCCTACTTCAGCTCAGGTCATGATCTCATAGTTCGTGAATTCGAGCCCCACGTCGGGCTCTGTACTGACAGCTTGGAGTCTGGAACCTGCTTCAGATTCTGTGTCTCCTTCTCTCTCTGCCCTTCCCCTGCTCATGCTTGGTTTTTCTGTCTCTCAAAAATGAATAAACATTAAAAATTTTTTTTTTAAATAGTAAAATGAAATGAATTACAATCTTAGTCATGTAATTATGGACTAAGTTTACAAAAAAAAAAAAAAAAGCTGTATCTGAACCAAAGGGATATTAAAGTGATGAATGTCTTTACTATCTCTGCCAGTTGAACCAACCTATGTATTCTGAAATTGTTAAGTAATATACATATAGTATGGCTGCAGTAACATAGAGGTATCATACTTGTTCTCTGGTGCCTTGCCATGGGAAGTCCTTAAATATTCTTCATTAATTGATTACAGACTTACTCCTGCAAAAATGTAGAAATATTAAAAGAAAAATATTTAATAAATAATGTAATATTTTTAGGGGGTTTATTATTGACATTTAAATTCTCTCTGAAAGTACTTATCTGAAGAGTTTCTTAATGTTTTCCAGTTCCTGAGAGCAGAAATGGGCCAAGACTACCATTTGGCAAAAAAATTATGTCAGATGAGTAAGTACAAAATACTTTTATGTTTTCTTTTTTTTTCCAAAATACTTTTCTGTTTTCTAATCTTTTATTTGTTTCTAAATGCATTTCATAATTTGTAAGATGGTCTGATTATTATAGCCTAGTAAACTCCCTAATAGTATCTCAGTGATTCCTTAATAGTAAGTTAAGTTGATTGGTGTAAGGACTAATTTAGACATCTAGAATAACTTTGGGATAAACTAAAAAAGACTAATCAGGGGTGCCTGGGTTGCTCAGTCTGTTAAGCGTCCGACTTCAGCTCAGATCATGATCTCACAGTCCTCGGGTTCAATCCCTACATCGGGCTCTGTGCTGACAGTTCAGAGCCTGGAGCCTGCTTTGGAATCTGTGTCTCCCTTTCTGTCTGCCCCTCTCCTGCTCATGCTCTGTCTCTCTGTCTCAAAAATAAATTTTAAAAAACATTAAAAAAAAACATTAAAAAAATTTTTGTAAAAAGACTAATCATCACTGGAAAATAAATAAAAATCTTGACCTTCATGATAATGAGTTAGTTAACTTTATGCCTTTAGTTTCAAAGACATGTCAGGTAGTATAGCAAACCTTACTTAATATGCATTTATTCCACAAATATTTGAGTGCCTCCATGTGCCAGGCACTGTTTTAGACACTGGAAGTATAGCAGTCAATAAGACAGATAACAATCCCACATTTATATCTAGTATCAAACAGATAACAAATTCATATATAACTAGTGTGTCATAAATGATAGGTGCTATGGAGAAAAATTAAGTAGGGAAGAAGGAATAGAAAGTACTAGAAAGATGCAAAGCAGTTTTGAATAAGATGGTCTAGGAAGGCAGGACTCATAGCAAATGTACTGAGATGCAAACATGCCTGATGAGGAACAGCAAGGAGGCCAGTGTAATCAGGGCAGAATACCTAAGGGGAAGTGTGACAGGAGATGAGGTCAGAGAGGTTGTGGTTTGGGGATTATGTAGATTGCATAGCACCCTTTCATAATTTAAGGACTTTGGCTCTTTCTCTGAGCAAAGTGGGAAACCATTGGGCACTTTTGAGTAGAGGAATAATAACGATCTACCTTATTTTTCTTTCTTCCTTTGGTTTTTAGTAGTTTGGCTGATGTATCTTACGCTCAGGCTGTTGTTTCTTTTTCTTTTTTTTTTCGTTTCTTTTTATTTCTATGCTTTGTTTTAGAATTGTTCTACTAACCTACCTGTTTTTGAGTTAACCTGTCCTATCTTCTGCTGTGTTCAATCTGCTGTTAAAACTATCCAGTGAGTTCCTGGGGCTCCTGGGTGTCTCAATCGGTTAAGCGACCGACTCCCGCTCAGGTCATGATCTCGCGGTTTGTGAGTTCAAGCCTCGCATTGGGCTCTGTGCTGACAGCTCAGAGCCTAGAGCCTGCTTTGAATTCTGTGTCTCCCCCTCTCTCTGCCCCTCCCCTGCTCATGCTCTGTGTTTGTCTCTCAATAATAAATAAACGTTAAAAAAGTTTTTTTAAAATGTAATGTAGGAATTGTGAGGATCTACTTTCACTTGCCTCACATAGACTCCCCGCTATGGGTACAGTACTTCTTACATCATTGGCTAAATTTTTTTAAGATTTTATTTTTAAGTATTCTCTACACCTAACGTGGGGCTCGAACTCACAACCCCAAGATCAAGAATCATGCGCTCTTCCAACTGAGCCAGCCAGGCACCCCTCATTGGGTAATTTTTAAAATGGGTTTCTTGAATGCTTTTCGCACTACTTATTTTATATCCAAAATAATTTGCCTTGTCTAATCCTTTTAAGCACTTTTGACCTTTAGAGCCATTGAATAAAATATTTTGATTAAAAGTATTTTTGGGTGGTGCACAAACAGAATTTCTGATAAGAAGGACTCCTTTAAGAAAATCGTGTCCATTCCCATTGTTACAAATAACAAAGCAGAAGCAGAGAGAGGCTAAGCGGCTTGGTCAGCACCATTCAGGGAGCTAGTGGCATGGCCAAACTGGAGCCCAAGCTGCCGCCTCCCACAGCACCCCTCTTCTGTTGGGGGCTGGGGTACAGGTGAGTGAGTCTGTAGTTCTCAGTCCCAGCTCCCAGAGTTTCTTGTGCAGCCTAATAGTGGGAAAATTCATGTATTATATCTCCGTATCCATCAGTCATTTTAGAAAGCCTCTGGCTGAAGCTGATAAAATATATGCACTGATATCACCACATCTGTTAGTCACTTTTGATTGTTAGGCCTATAGTATGTCGCATAAACAGCAGGTGCTCAATAAAATGCTTATTGACCTGAGTCAAACCAGTAAACGTCCATTAAATACCATCATTGAGAATGAAAAAGTTCAAACTGGTCTATCCTAATTGGGTTATGTCCCTGTAAAATTTCTCTCCCTCCCTCCCTTATATCAAGCACAGACTTGTACCAGACATTGTGCTGGGAGCTGGAGAGAAAGCAGGTATCACAGCACACATGCTCTAAACCTTTTTGGAGTTGACATTAACCATGGTTTGGTTTGGTTTGTTACTCCACTGGCTCAGCCAGTAATACTGTTCACTTTTTTCTGTCAGTGTCAAATAGCCTCAGACTAGGATTAGAAGACAGGAAAAGGAGCTGTGGAGGGCCCTAAGACCGGCACCATGCCAGGTGGGAAAGAACACTACTCCCAAAAGAGGAGGATGACTGGAAACGGGGCAGAAAGGTGCAGGGGGGGGGGGGGGGGGGGGGCTGGCTGCATGTGCATGCAAAATAAGATTGGCTACCCCTGAAGCAGATTCCAGCCATTGATGTGAAATTAGGGAGGCCCAGGATTAGCAATGCTAAGCAAGTTCAGGAAAGAACAGAGAGTTGGAGACACTGTCTCTGGGGGGAGAAAGTACTAGTTTGATGCTAATAGGAAACACTTGGCTGAGGACTGACCAAAGTTCCTCTCTATATTCAGAACAACAGACAAAATGAATTTTTTTCATCTAGGATGGCGTCAGGTTATTTTATATGTGAATGCTTATAGTATATTGTCCTTTTTTCTTTCTTTTTCATTTTTTTAAATGTTTATTCAGTTTTTGAGAAAGCATGAGCAGGGAAGGGCAGAGAGAGAGGGGGATACAGAATCCCAAGGAGGTTCCAGGCTCTGAGCTGTTAGTACACAGCCCAATGCGGGGCTTGAACCCACAAACCATAAGATCATGACCCGAACCGAAGTTGGATGTTTAACCAACTAAGCCATCCAGGTGCCCCAGTTTGTCTTTTTTTCCCTATCTTCTACCTCTGCTATAGAACACTCCTTTCTCTCTCTCTCTCTCTCTCTCTCTCTCTCTCTCTCTCTATGTATATATATCTCTCTGTATATATCTCTATATGTATTTATATATATTTATGTATCTCTCTATATATTTTTATATATATTTATGTATGTAAACATAGATTATTTACATATTTATGTATTTATGTGTCTGTATTGAGCACCTACTAATAATGAGAACATTCTTGAATACCTTGTTTAATTCTTAAAACAATTCTATGGGGCAGATATTATGAACCCCATTTTACAGTTGAGGAAACTGAGTCTTAGCAAGGAAAACTAATTCACCTAGGATTAGATGCTAGGTCTGGCTTGAAAGCTTCTGATATCCTACTATATTTCCATTTCCTCATTTGATTAGTAAACATATCTCTGGTCAAGGAGGCAGAGACTTGGAAAAGAGGTACTTTTGTGGGTCAATCAGGCTTGAAATGGCTCCTATGGTCAACTAATATATTTATTTTCTTTGTATCTGAGGCAGTTAATTTACATAAAGTAATGCATCTTTGTCCCTTCTGAAATGTTTTAAAAATTCATTTTCTGAATAAAGCCACTGGTTGCCTGTATGTTTCCTTGCTGTCCAATCACAGTGTAATCATTTATATCTCTGTTTGGCTTCAGGGCTTCCCACCTGGCATCCATTGGTTTCTTTTCTCTTCATCCTGCCTTTAAAAAAAGAAATTGTATTGGGTTCCCCCAAGAAATTTTATTTGTCGGTAAAGGCTTGAATTTTATCTATCTTTCACACACAGTTTTTATATGTGCCTAATATTTCCTCAGCCATTTTCCTGCTATGTCATGCAGAAGTGATATATTGGCTGTATGCCATTTCCTGCCAGGCATTGGAAGCATCCTGGGAAAGTGGTTTTTAAATGGGACTGAAGGTCAAGAATCCCAAGTACTTTTTTTAGTTCATCTCATGATTGACTGTGAGATGTTGTGCCGGTCAATCTTTCTATTTACTGGTCTCTTCACCTGTAAGAAGGGAATGTGCAGCTCACTTTTCTCAGGGCACAACAGTGCTCCTCACAGCAGCCCAAGATTTTACACACAAAAAACATTTAGGCCTGGAAGACCTACTCATCAATTATAATAATTCTAAGTGTTTAACAATAATGGCCTGAGAACCAAAATGGTTCTCATCATTTTGGTCTAACACAATTACAGATGTATCTTCAGAAAAGATAGTTACTCTGCAGTTTTCTTTTCCTTCCTTTTTCTTTTTGAGTAAAATAAATCACTCTTTCCTTTTTAACCTAGAGTATAATTTAAAAAAAAAATTTTTTTAACGTTCATTTACTATTGAGAGACAGAGAGAGACAGTGCTAGAGCATGGGAGGGGCAGAGAGAAGGGGAGACACAGAATCCGAAGCAGGCTCCAGGCTCTGAGCTGTCATCACAGAGCCCAATGTGGTGCTCGAACCCACGAAGAGATCATGACCTGAGCCGAAGTCAGATTCTTAGCCGACTGAGCCACCCAGACGCCCCTAACCTAGAGTATAATTTTATCTAGGCATCAAAGGACTGCTTCCTACTATTCATTTATTCCATTTTTTAATGTTTTGAGGGCTCCGGCTCTGTGTCAGTCTCCTAGGGATGCTACAGTGAACAAGACCAATGTCTTATCTACCTTAGAATAGCCTCCAGTCTGGGGGACTTAGAGCCCAATGCACAACAGAATCCCCCAGCTCCCTGCCCCAGCTCTTTAGCTGGAAGGAGACATCCACTGAACATTTAGGAAGGAGCCAAGCCTTTCTCTAGGTCCAAATCCATTCCAGGAAAATGAATGATAATCAGCAGTTACTTGGTTCTTAGTGCACTAAGGACTGGACTGAGTGTTTTATCTGCATTATCTCACTGATCCATCAAAATGGCCTAATGTGGCCAATAGTATTATTACAGATAATAGAACTGAAGTACAGAGATAGTAAATATTTCCCCCATGGAGACCCAACTAGACAGTGGCGGAACCAGGATTCACATCTGACAGTCTTTCTTCAGGGCCCATATTGGAATCTGTTTATGGACTCAGGTTGGGAACAACTCCCAAGACACTAACTGAATGTGCTAGAGGCTTTTCTTACCTTTTTACCAACTCTACTAGCCTGTCAAAGACTTTCTGATTCATCATCTAGAATGCATATTTGTGGGCTAAGTTTTAAAGCAGATACCTTTCCCTCACTCTGAAAATTGACAATTGTAGAAGTCAACAGTTTTTTTTAAACCATGAGAGTAGCTGATCTCATACTCCAATCCCATGAAATGATCCTAATTCCAATATGAAATTTTCTAAACTGTATTCAAGATTTCTTAATAAGTGTTCAACCAAAAAGGATTCCATGGGAATAGTAAGTTGGGGAAACCACATTCTCATAATGGTCTGAGCATATTAATGGTTCTGTAAAATCCTGCAATTTCTTCTACTGTAAATTTTACCTGATTAACCTCATTTGACCTAGTTTCCAAAATATGTATTAATATCTTAAGAAACTAGCTAGTATCCCAAGGGGCAAATTGAAGAAACTCTGCTCTTGAAAAGGCTCAGAGAATATTTAGACTGCTAATGATAAGTATATTTTAGTCCAATTTAAAATGAATCAAGATACTTTTATTAGAAATCTTAAAAGGTGTCTAAATACCTATAGGATCCTTAAAAGCAGGCACACAGTCATGCTAACCCAGACTGATGGTAAATTATATTGGTAGATTAGGAAATAGAGACACTGGTTTGGTGTGTCAGGATGAAAGCCATATGGGATGAGGTCCTCTGAGCACTGGGGCATAGTTGAACCAGCCACAATTATTTGTCTTACTCTAAGCCAGAAGAATAGCACACTTGATGTTTTAGCGCCCCCTGGGGGCCATCAAGATAGTGCACAGGAGTCACAACATTAAATGGCTAATGCAGAATTATGAATGCCCCTCAAGGCAGGTAGGAAGAAGGTAGAGAGAGATCTGGGGTTAAAAAAATAGCCTAAAGAACTCCAAAACAAAAGTTGAAAATGTTTCTAACCTCTAAAACATTGATAACATACCACCAAGCCCCCCAAAATCTACTGATATGGTCCAAAGATGACACATGCTGTTAAGTAGGCAATGACTAGGGTGTAAACCAGGGTAAAAGTTTTCAGGATTAAGAGAAAAAAGAAACATAAGTTTTCCCTCTTTGAAAGATGAGTTTCTCAAAATGGCATCTCTACCATGGAAGAGCTTGCATTTAAAAAAAATCATAATAAAATTCTGTTCTGTGTTCAGATAAGGTCTCTAAGAAAGGCTGTCTTGTAGACATTGAGTGGGAGAGATGAAAAGCAGGATTAACAGACCTCCAGGCACAGTCTTCTCATTAGCAAAGCCTCCACATTTTGCAGGATATGTACCTTGTTTGTGGGATGATTATATTCAAGAAACACTCTGGCTACAAGGCCTATGAGGAAAGCCTCATAGTGGTGGAGATTGCATTTTTTAGACAGGAGGTAGAAAATATATTGAGCATTATTTCTCTTACAATGCACCTATGATAAGTAGAACATTTTCTCTATTTACACTTTGGTATTCCTATGGTATAATTGGTATTTATTGCTTTGTGCATTTTTACTTACTCTGATTGACAGTTCCAATCTCATTCTGAGGAGTGCTTGCTGAAACACTTTGAAGATTAATAACACACACTCTGTTGTCCATTTTCAGTTCTAATCTATGAACCAGAAAATCCTGAGGCCAAGGAGTTTTTCTCACTTATTGAAGAAATGTTGCTGATGGGTAAATTTAAAAATTGAAATTCCTTCTTTCTCATAGAACTATGAGCAGTCACTATTTAAAAACCTATTATCCCAGGAGATTAGTGAAGTACACCCTCAGAAAGTGGTTAAGAAAAGGCTAACTGGTTGTCTTGGATGGTTTAATGAAACCAACTTGTCCTTTGTAGATGGTCAGGGTGACTCCCTTTTCTCTGTGGGGTAGAACTGCCCAAGTAAATCAGGCTCCCTGGGTACCAGGCATCAGGGACTGACACAGTCTTCACAAGGAACAGAACATGCTAATTTCCACACATGTTAAAAGAGCTATCCCACAATTCCAAGGAAAACTAGTACCCTCTAAATTATCCTACATCTCACTTACTCTTATTATATTTAATTAAGAATTACACTGACAATAGTAAAAAAAAAAAAAACTTTATAGACCTATATTTTAAATTTACTCTAAATCCATAAACATCTTTATACCAGTAAGAATATGGTCTTTGTACTACTATTTTGATCCTACATACAGTTAACAAAGTTCAGCTCAGTCTTCATGTTCCAAAGATAGGTATTTCTTAGTGGAGGGAGAAGCAAGAAGAATTATGATTTTTCAAAGAGTAGAAATATCAAGAACATTTTAAGCAATTTTCTTCCTTTCTATGGCAGAGAAATCTCAAAATCTTGAGGAAGATGATGAAGATAGTGAAGAAGACAGTAGCAGTGAGAGTGAAGGAGAGAGCAGTGAGGAGCTAAGTGAAGAAAGCTCTGATGAATGCGAAGACGGGTGATGAAGGTTGCTGCTATGGTTTAATCTTCATGTATTTTCATTACTGTATACATGGAAATATAAAGGAGAAAGCTGCATTTTAGTCTTGTTCTTTATTTGGCACAGAGTTCTTTTAATTTATCCATATCGGTTTGAGTTCCTTCTTGATATTTAGTTCTTACCTCTATGTGAGTTACTCAGAGAGGAAATTAGTAATTGAAAATATTTACATAGCTGTAATTGTGTACCAGGTGCTGTTGTGCACACATTAGTTCATTTAATCCAACAAACCCATGAGGCTTGGGTTAAAACAACACAAATTTATCATCTTACGGTTCTGGAGGTCAGAAATCCAAAATGAGTCTCACTCAGTCAAAATCAGGATGTCAGCAAGGCTGTACTCTTTCTGGAAGCTCTAGGAGAAAATCTCATTCCTTTCTTTTGCCAGCTTCTAGAGCCTCCACACATTCCTTGGCTCCTGGCCTCTTCCTGCATCTTCAAAACGAGCAACACCTGGCTGAGATCTTCTCACATTGTCATCTCTCTAATTCTCTCTCCCCTCTGTTGTGATTTTTGTTAAAGTAACATTTGTTAAGTAGAGCCCTGGTGTGTCAGATGGTTCGTGATGCTTCCACAAAGACCACAAGGGAAAGTAAAATGAGAAGTTTATTATTCACAGGTCCTGGAGGAGGTACATGGCATGCATCAGAGGGGCCACATAAGGAGGTCAAGGTGCAGACAGAGTGGACAGCAGGACCAGGGGCATGCCTTTATTAGGGCCATGAGTGGAGTGCTTTGGGGGTTCTCAGGCTAAGGCTGGATTTGCCAATTCAAACCAAAAAGATCAGGTTTTAGTAAGCTCCGTGGGGGTCTTATCTAAGGGATGCACAGGGGAAAGAGTTGGGAGGCAGGAGAGACTGTTTATCACCAGGGGCACTGGGGAAGTTATATCAGGAACATACACTTACTTGTGATTCTACAGGCTCTTATCTAGTACATGGGCTGTTATCTAGGGCACGTACTTGAGGGAGAGGCTAGTGTGCTTAGCCACACAAAATGGATGCCAAGGCAGCAATGATATGGAATAGTTGAGCCAAACTCTCAATACCTTGCCTCTTCCTTCCACTTTTAATGACACTTATAATTACATTGGACCCATCTGGGTGATCCAGGATAATCTATAATCTTCCCTATTTTCGAGTCAGTTGATAATTTTAATACAATCTATAACCTTAATTGCCCTTTGCCATGTAACCTCATATGGGTTCTGGGGATTGGAACATAGACATCTTTTAGGGTGGGGGACATTATTCTGCCTACCACAGAAAGTATTGTGTAAATATTCATTTTTTTTGGAATTCATGGTATGGAGCTTGGAAGAAACACTTAGGTTGGAAACAGACCAAACAGACCAAACAGACACTTTGGTTCGACTCCATTAGATAACACCTAACAGAGGTATCTCTTTAATTAGAGACAGTAGTTAAAGGTAAGGAAGTCGTGGCTCACAGGGAAAGTGTAGTCTGAATAGAAGAGGACTGAAAATAAAATGGTCTTAAATGAGGGGGTGCCTGGGTGGCTCAGTCGGTTGAGCATCTGACTTCAGCTCAGGTCACGATCTCACAGCTCGTGAGTTCGAGCCCCGCATCGGGCTCTGTGCTGACAGCTCAGAGCCTGGAGCCTGCTTCAGATTCTGTGCCTCCCTCTCTCTCTGCCCCAACCCACTCGCATTCTGTGTCTTTCTCAAAAATAAACATTAAAGGGGCGCCTGGGTGGCGCAGTCGGTTAAGCGTCCGACTTCAGCCAGGTCAGATCTCGCGGTCCGTGAGTTCGAGCCCCGCGTCGGGCTCTGGGCTGATGGCCCGGAGCCTGGAGCCTGTTTCCGATTCTGTGTCTCCCTCTCTCTCTGCCCCTCCCCCGTTCATGCTCTGTCTCTCTCTGTCCCAAAAATGAATAAAAAATGTTGAAAAAAAAAAAAAACATTAAAAAATGGTCTTAAGTGATAACACCTAAGAGGTAGTCCAAGAAAGAGAAGTGCACAAAGGAGACAAGAACAGCCAGGAGGAAAATCGGGAAAATGAATATAGTGGATACCGTTGGTTGCCCACTCAGCAGCTATCCCTCTACATCTTTGCTAAGAGAGCCCTGCTTCTGTCGGATATTCACTCCCCACACACATAGCCATGGGGCTCAGGAAAGACACCCTCAGCCAACAGTACATGGCATTTCTCTGGTGACCGTTACTGTTCCAAACTCTTCCAAAGGGGTACATGTGACCCACATTGGCCCAACAAGATCAAGGACTTTATTTCATGATTGGGAGGAGAGATGTCTCCATTCCTCTGGTTAAGAACCAGGAAGCACGCTGCCCTACTTTCTGCTGGCAGCCACTTTATGATGATGAGAGGGCCAAATCTTAGGATGAAGCTGATGCTGTGGATGCTACAGCAAAAAGCACCTAGATTTCTGGTGATGTTCAGCCACAATATCAACTGCTCTGGAAGCCAGCCCTCAGTTTGCATTTTCTGTTGAGACGGCTTTCTTATCATTTCAACTGGTTTGGATTGAGGTTTCTTGAATCTGCTGCCAAAGGCATCCTAAGTGATGATGAGAACTACCACAGAAACCCAGGAGGGCTACAAGGTCTGGAAAGGTCTGCTTGGCTAAAAGTTATAAAGAAGACAAGATGAGAACTGAAAAGGGTGTTGGATAGCAACAAAGAGGGGGTTGATGACATTAGGGAGAGCACTGTCAGTTGAGTGGGGTGGGGAGAGACCTATTTCAGTGAGCTTGAGTGCACTGGAGATGAGGAAAAGGAAACCAAGGACTTTGATTATGAAGGAAGATGAAGTATTGTTGGAAGACATAAGGGAAAAGGAATACAATTTTTTAAATGTTTAAGATGAGCATGTTTAGTAGAAAGGATGATAATTACATGTACTGATAGCCTATTATGCATTAGGTACTGTACTAAGCATTCCATATGTTCATGTTTTCAGTCTTCATAGCACCTGCGTGGGGTGGATATTAGTATCCCCATTTACATATAAAGTAACTGAGGTCTAGAGAAATTGAGAGTAACTGTCTAAAGAGCACATACCTGGGAATTAGCAGAGGCAAATCTAGGTCTTTTTGGTGTGTGTTGTGGTTTCATAACTATTTGACCATCTGGTCCGCTCTTATCCACACTGACTGTAGGTTTTTGAAAGTGGTGATAGGTGTATAAGTATCTAATGTATATAGAACTTACTTGGTAAATCTTCATCCTCATTACATTTTCTGGACAACTGCACACACATATAGTATACTCCTTTCTGGGACATTTGCTGTTGCTTTGGCCCAGACCTCTTTGTTGAGCCTGGTGTCAACGAGCGTATCCGGAGTTACCATCTCCCTCATGGCAAATTTCCAGATCTCTGTGAGTGCCTGAGGAGCACACCTCTTGAAACCTGTTCCATGGATGATGCACTTGTGAATGTTGATGGTGTATTCTCTGGTCACTCACTCACTGCTGGCAGAATGGCCCTTCTCGTTTGCCCTTCTTTGTGAGAGAGCCACAAAGAGGGAGAAGAGGGCAAGGTATTCCAATTCAGGTTCAGTCTAATGCTGCCCTACCCTTCACCCCTGTGCTGTCCTCCCTAAGAGGTCAGGAGAGAGAAACAGATTGCAGAAGGGGAGATAGTTTGTGAAGTGAAGCCTAATACTCAGAAAATGCATGTAACATAACCTTAGTTTGAGGTAGTTGGCTCTGTTTGGACTGCTCAGAGTTGCCTCTTAGAGTTGCCTCTCCTTTGTTCTCCAGTATTTGTCTTTATAAAGCCTTCAGTTATCCTACAGTTCTTTATATATGAAGCGGGGTGATAACCTGCATTCCCTTTCATTGAAGTGCGGGTTTTTTTCCTTTAATTTTATCCTGGTTGACATGTAAAATACATATAATTTTGGTATTTGCCTAAAATACTGAAGTTTGACAAGGGTGAACCCTTGAACATAACTCCTAGTGCCAGATGTGAAGGAAAGCCTAGATCTATTGGAAATGTTTTTGGGTTCTGGGCAAGTGTCTTATATCATGAAGTACTGAGAGTTCACAGGAGGGAGGGAGGGAGGGAGGGAGGGAGGATGAGGCTGCCAAGGCCAGACTAAGGAGGGCAAAGATCTCTCTGGTTGGCTTTCCTAATAAACTCCCCAGCTGCCATGGGATATGAGTTATAATGGGACATGGGGAGTATGCAGAACTTGGAGGGACTTGTGAAGTGAAGCACTGGGAGATGAGATTGGCTTGCATGGTCTTGCTCAAAATGTACCCTTTGAACCAGGAGATAGCCTGTAGCAGACATTGTGGCTGGTTTCTCCTACGTCCATTCCAACCTAGATGATACGTCTAAGCTAATCATGGTACTCCCATCCTCCTTGCTATTAGGTTTTTTAATATTTTTGTTTTATTTCAGAGAGAGTGTGAGTGAGCAAGCAGGGGAGAAGGACAGAGAGAGAGAGAGAGAATACCAAGCAGGTGCCACACTCAGCACAGAGCCCAACACAGGCCTCAATCCCATGACCCTGGGATCATGACCTGAGCTGAATTTAAGAGTCGGGTGCTCAACCAACTGAGCTACCCAGGCACCCTGCTATTAGGTTTTTAAAAACAGCTTTTATGAGACATCACTGACATATAAAAATTATATATATATTTTTTAAGGTATACAGCCTGATGATTTTATATATATTGTGAAATTATCACCACAATCAGGCTTGTTAACATATCCATCACCTCTACATAGTTACCAATGTGTGTGTGTGTTGAGAAGATTTATAATCTATCATCATAGCAAATTTCAAGTATACAGTAAGTATTGTTAACTATTATCACTGTGCTGTGCATTAGATCTCCAGAGTTTATTCATCTTGCATAGTTGAAACTCTGTACCCTTTGACCAGCATCCCTTTGCTACTAGTTATTACTAGACACGCACAGAATTCTACCAGTCTCAGCTAATAAAACAAGAGCAGGACTTAGAAATGGACAAGAAAGTGTGTAGCCTCATGGCTACTGGCAGCCATCTTGGTGCTATGAGTTTTTATACTAAAGACAGTGGAGCAGAGAGAAAAAAGAACCTAGTCCTCGATGGCATTTTAACTGACTCAGTTGACCAACGCTGGTTTAATACCTGCCCTATCTCTAAATATCCTACGTAAGACAATATATTTTCTTACCATTTAAGCCTATTTGTTTCAGATTTCCTACAACTTGCAGCTGAGCGAGTCCTACCCAATGTACCTGCCACAGGATAGCAAGCATGATGACTGACAACATCCTCTAAGACTGTAAGCCAAACTGGACTCTTTAGGTTACCCTCAGGATGGCCACTCAAAGCCAAGGAAGGGGAATTGGTGGGTTTTTGTGCCAGTTAACAGTATGTGTAAAATAGAAATACACGCATACCTCATTTTATTGTGCTTTGCTTTATTGCACTTTGCAGATACTGCATGTTTTACAAATTATAGTTTTGTGGCAACCCTGCACTGAACAAGTGTATTGGTGCCATTTTGGTAATTCTCACAATATTTAAAACTATTTCGTTATTATTATATTTGTTACAGTGACCTGTGGTCAGTGATGCTTGGTATCACTATTGTAATTATTTTGCGGTGCCATGAATTGTGCCCATATAAGACAGAGAACTTAACTGATAAATGTGCTCTACCAACCCACCCTGCTATCTCTCTCCCTGTCCTCAGGACTCCCTATTCCCTGAGATACAATAATGTTGAAACTAAACCAATTAATATCCCGACATTGGCCTCTAAATGTTTAAGTGAAAAGAAGAGTCACATGTCTTTCACTTAAAATCGAAAGCTAGAAATGACTAAGCTTAATAAGGAAGGCACGTTGAAAGCAAAGACAGGCTGGTCTCTTGCAAGTTAGCCAAGTTGGGAATGGAAAGGAAAAGTTCTTAAATTGAAAGGGCTACTTCAGTGAACATACAAATGATAAGAAAGGCAACAGCCTTGTTGATACGGGGAAAGTTTTAGTGGTCTGGATAGAAGATCAAACCAGCCACAACATTCCCTTAAGTCAAAGCCTAATTCAGAGCAAAGCCTTAACACTCTTCAATTCTATGAAGGCTGAGAGAGGTGCGGAAGCTGCAGGAAAAAAGTTGGAAGCTAGCAGAGTTGGTTCACGAAGTTTAAGGAAAGGAGTAGCATAAAAGGAGCATATATCTCCACAGCATAAAAGTGTAAGGTGAGGCAGCAAGTACTGATGTAGAAGCTGCAGCAAGTTATCCAGAAGATCTGGCTAAGACATGAATGAAGATGGCTACACTAAGCAGATTTTCAACATAAACAAAACAACCTTCTATTGGAAGAAGATGCCACATAGGACTTTCATAGCTAGAGAGAACGCAATGCCTGGCGTCAAAGCTTCAAAGGACAGGCTGATCTCTTAATACAGGGTAATGAAGCTAATGACTTAAATTTGAAGCCAATGCTCATGCACCATTCTGAAAATCTAAGGGCGCTTACTTGGCAAGGATGCAGAGAAAGGGGAACTCCCTTACACTGTTGGTGGGAATGCAAACTGGTGCAGCCACTGTGGAAAACCATATGGAGTTTCCTCAAAAAGTTAAAAATAGAACTAGCCAATGACCCAGCAATTGCACTACTAGGTATTTATCCAAAGGATACAAAAATATAGATTTGAATACATGTACCCTAATGTTTATAGCAGCATTATCAACAATAGCCAAATTGTGGAAAGAGTCCCAATGACCATCAACTGATGAATGGATAAAGAAGATGTGGTATTAGCCATCAAAAAGAATGAAATCTTGTCATTTGCAATGATGTGGATGGAGCTAGAGGGTATTATGCTAAGCAAAATAAGTCAGAGAAAGACAAATACCATATGATTTCACTCATATGTGGAATTTAAGAAACAAAACGAACATAGGAGGAAATAAAAGAGGAAAACCAAAAAACAGACTCTTATCTATAGAGAACAAACTGATGGTTACCAGAGAGGAGGTAGGTGGGAGAATGGGTTAAATAGGTGATGGGATAGGAGGGCACATGTTGTGATGAGCACTGGGTGTTGTATGTAAGTGTTGAATCACTAAAATCTACACCTGAAACTAATGTTACACTGCATGTTAAATAATTGGAATTTGAATTAAAACTTGAAAAAAATAAAGGCCTTTTAAGAATTGTACTAAATCTACTCTATGCTCTATAAATGGAACAATAAAGCCTGAATGACAGCACATCTGTTTACAATACGGCTTGCTGAATATTTTAAGCCTACTATTGAAACCTACTGCTTAGGGAAAAAAAAAATCCTTTCAAAATATTATTGCTCATTGACAATGCGCTGGGTTACCCAAGAGCTCTGATGGAGATGTATAATGAGATTAATGTTGTTTTCATGCCTGCTAACATATCCTTTCTGCAGCCCAAGGATCAAAGAGGAATTTTAAATTTCAAGTCTTATCATATAAGAAATACATTTTTATAAGACTATAGTTGCCATACATAGTGATTCCTCTCTGATGGATCTGGGCAAAGTAAACTGAAAACCTTCTGGAAAGGATTCAGCATTCTAGATGTCATTAAGAACATGTGTGATTCATGAGAAGAGGTAAAAACATCAATATTGACAGGAGTTAGAAGTTGATTCCAACCCACATCCAGGCAGGAACCTCCACCAGCAAAAAAATTTTTGAATGACTTTGAGGGGTTCAAGACTCAGTAGAGGCAGTAATTGCAGATGTGGTGGAAATAGCAAGAGGACTAGAACTAGAAGTGAAGCCTGAAGATGTGACTGCATTGCCACAATCTCATGATAAAACTTGGACACATGAGGAGTTGCTTCTTATGGATGAGCAAAGAAAGTGATATCTTGAGATAGAATCTACTCCTGGTGAAGATGCTGTGAAGATTATTGAAATGATAACCAAGGATTTAGAGTATTACATAAACTTAGTTGACAAAGCAGTGGCAGGGCTTGAGAAGATTGACTTCAGTTTTGAAAGAAGTTCTGCTTTGGGTAAAATGCTATTGAACAGCATTGCATTCTATGGAGAAGTCGTCCATGAAAGGAAGAGTCAACTGATGCAGCAAATTTCATTGTTGTTTTATTTTAAGAAACTGGCACAGCCACCCCAACCTTCACCAACCACAACCCTCATTAGTTAGCAGCCACCAACATCCAGGCAGGAACCTCCACCAGCCAAAAGATTATGATTCACTGAAAGTTCAGATGATGGTTAGCATTTTTTTGACAAGATGTTTTTAAATTAAGGTATGTACTTTAGATTTTTTTAGACATAATGGTCACAAACACTCAATAGACTACAGTATCATGTAAACATAACTTTTTTTTTAACATTTATTAATTTTTGAGACAGAGAGAGAAGAGCATGAACGGGGGAGGGGCAGAGAGAGAGGGAGACACAGAATCGGAAGCAGGCTCCAGGCTCTGAGCCATCAGCCCAGAGCCTGACACGGGGCTCGAACTCACGGACCGCGAGATCGTGACCTGAGCTGAAGTCGGACGCTCAACCGACTGAGCCACCCAGGCGCCCCTAAACATAACTTTTATATGCACCAGAAAGCCAAAAAATTCATTTCACTTGCTTTATTATGATATTTGCTTTATTGCAGTGGTCTGGAACTGAGCCCTCAATTTCTCCAAGGTATGCCTGCATGAAACTGGTTTGAATGGTTAATTTCTGTATTGTGCAGCTGAGGAGGGGAGGTAGGTAAGAAGAGTTTATTTTTCAATTTACATTTTTTATTTATCCTCTTTTTTTTTCCATGGGCATGCATCACTTTTTTATTGTGGTAAAATATTCATAACATACAATTTACCATTTTAACCATTTTTTAAGTTTATTTATTTATTTTGAGAGAGAGACAGCACAAGCAGGGGAGGGACAGAGAGAGAGAAAAAGAGAGAGAGAGAGAGAGAGAGAGAGAGAGAATCCCAAGCAGGCTCCACACCGTCAGCACAGAGCCCAACCAAGGGCTGAAACTCATGAACTGTGAGACCATGATCTGAGCCAAAACCAAAAGTCGGATGCTTAACTGACAGAGCCACCCAGGCACCCCTACCATTTTAACCATTTTTAAGTGTATAGTTCAGTAGCATTTAGTAATTTCATATTGTTGTGATATCATCATCACCATCCATCTCAAGAACTATTTCATTTTCTCAGACTGAAACCCTATACCCATTAAACAATAACTTCTATTCCCCTTCCCTCCAGCCCCTGGCAACTTTCTATCACTTTGTTGTTCTACTTTCTATCACTATGAATTTGACTATTCTAGGTAACACATGTAAGTGGAATTTTACAATATTTGTCCTTTTTGTGACTTATTTCACTTAGCATAATGTCTTCAAGTTCACTGGTATCATAGTACGTATCAATGCTTTGTTCCTTGTTATGGCTAAGTAATATTCCATTGTGTGCATATATCACATTTTGTTTATCCATTCATCCATTAATAGACACTTGGGTTGGGTACACCTTTTGGCTATTGTGAATAATGTTGCTATGAACATTGATGTACAATATCTGTCCAATACTAAAAACTTTTTATTTAAGCCCTATACATGAAGTGGGGAGAAAATCTGGGAAAAAATTAATAAAAAGGCTAAAAAGATGGTTGTGTTTGAGTGATGAGGTTATTTCACTTTTTTTCATTATAAAGTCATATACTTTCTCTAACAATCACATATTATCTTAAAGAAAAAAAATGTGTTTTTTTTTTTTTAAAGAAAGAAACTTTTAAAAAGAGTTAAGGTAAAACTCACCTGAGGTACAGAAAAGTTAACGCAAGGAAAAAACAAAACAAATCAGTATTTGTGGAGTGTCTATTGTATCTGAGCCATTTTAACACATCTTAGTATCCTTTTTGGTATGCTAGAAGCTTCTAATGAGGATAAATACTAATAAGTAAATAAATAGGTAATTATGTTCAAAAAATAATATCATCTGATACAGAAACTTACTGATCTTCATAGAACAGTTATATTCACAAACTTGCTTACGCTTATGCTTAATTGTATACTTTAAATAGGGATAATTGCAATCCATCACCAATACTCCCCCCCAACCCCCAGTCCCTGTTTGCTTAGAATTGATTATGTAGCTCTCCTATTGCTGAATAACTGTACAAATACACTTTTAACTCTAGGGGCAGAGGGCAGGCCAACCCAAGATGGGCCACTTTGGCATAACAATTCTTTTGAGTTAAAAAGCAATTAAAAAAAAAAAAAAAACAACCAGCAGATTCCAGAAAAGCTCTTAACCTCCTCATCAACTGCCTAAAAAGAATTTAAATAGAGAACTTGAGGTAGGAAGAAAGCAATCACCACACATAACTACAGTATAATATGAACTAGATGTGGTAGACAGGGAGGAATCTAACAAAGCCTATTTGATCAAATCCCATTGTTCCTGAGTAGCTTAGCAGACATTTATTGGTAAACACTGTTCACTCTTTTTCATTTTCCTGTGAATTGCATTCCTTCCCTTTGAAGTCCCAGACCCCTAATCTCTTCTCCTTAGTTCAGGATGACATTATTCTTCTTTTTGCCTGCCTGTCTTTGGAATTTCCTATCTGTGTGGATTTCCTACATGTACAAAATGAAATTTAATTTTCTCCTGTTAATCTGTCTCATGTCAACTTGATTTTTAGTCCAGCTAGAAGGACCTTGAAGAGCAGAGAAAATTATTCCTTTCCAACAAATAGTTGGTTAACTTTCATAAGCTTCTTTCCTTCTTTTTTTAATACTTTAAGTTGCATCCTCTTCTACTCTGAAACAAAGCTCTCTGTGTTTCATGCTCTCAGGTCCCTAAGTGTATCTTCATCTCTAATAAAAATTATTTTAAATATCTTTCCATAAAAAAGATAACTTGAAAATGATTACTCTGTAAAGATGATAAATTTCACAGTTCCCTGTCTACTACTGAGCAGTGTGTTAGGAGAAAAATCTCTTCCTCATCACAACAGGCACCAAATTCAGTTTCTTCCTACTGGCATCAGAAGAACTCAACCAAAGGTGAGGCAGAATCACAAATCAGCAGACATCATCATTCTAAAGCTGCCTTCTCTTAACTTGCAACCCACCAATGAAAAACAGTAAGAAGAAAAATGTTAAAAATCATGTACTACACAGAATTAAAAGAATACTTTCAGAAAGTTGTCTCAAAGTAAAACTTGTTAAATTGAGATATTTTACAACCTGTTAAACCAATGGTTTAAATACTAATAAAACTGGCTGATCCTTCATAGGCTAGTTGAGGTTTTGTAGAGGGCTCTGACTTTTTAAGACTTATTTCTTCCTTCTCTACATTTTCTTTTCAACTCCTCTGAATCCTGATATAACAAAAAAAAAAAAATCGATGCAAAACAAGTCCCCACACTCACTCCACAGTTGCTAGGTGCCTTCCAGATGGCTGCCTGAAGATTTTAGGGATATATTGTCTATTCAGCTGTTCCAGTGGTTGCCTGTGGCTTGTCCCTGGCTTTGAAGTTGAGATACTGTGCCTGTAGCCTCAGTGAGAAGATATTGACCCATTTAATCCACATATTTAGGGATTGCTTGAGATTTCAGGCTGTGCAGATCTAAAGGGTCCCTGATTTATCCAAAGGCAAAGAAAACAGGACCTCAGCCTTGTAACTGAGAGTAAGATAGAAAGAATGAGCTCCAGGTGACTAACTACTTTGGGGAAACCCATGGTACTGATTTGCAGATGTTATAGGTGAGAGTCTTGGCTGTGAATACATTCCAGTGAGCTCTTACATGTAAGTTTCTTACATAAAGTTTCTTGACATAAAGGGAACTGAGCTACAGCAGCTCACATGAATCCCTCCCATTAACTTTCCAGTTTTTCTTCCCCGTGTACCTGGCCAGGCTTAGGGAAGAAACCCATTCTGAAACAGAAGTTTAAATGATCAGATTCTCCATTACTGCATCAGAACCTTCCAGAACCTTCTCATAAACAACAGTCCCAGGCACATACATCTAAAAAAAATAAAGGCTAATACCTGTTATTTTAAATAGTTAAGGGCTTTTACACTGAAATAGATAAAATATTACTGTACCCACTCTACCATTCCATATTGTTTCGCCAAAGCATCTCATTTGGAAAGTCAACTTTCTTCCATCCCACTCCTTTGGGAAAGGACTGATTTGTCCTAGTTTTTGTTGAGGGAAGAGCAGAAAACGTGAATACATCTTAAGAGCTCTCCATCAGAATTGCAATCCAGATCTGTTATTTCCCTGGTCTCCACTTTTGCAGTGAAATACCTTGCCTAATATCAAAGAGTTCCTTTCCTCAGGCTACCTTTGGGGTGAAGCTCCATGGGAAAGAAATGGATATTCACATCTCCTTCTCTTTCACCAAAGGGATAGAGATCCTAGGTGTTTCAGGCCACTTCTGGCAGCATCTCTCAGCCTTTTAAACAGCTCTGCTTTGTGAAATATGGCAGGGTATGAGTGGGAAGTGGGAAGGGCCTGCAGTTTTCCTTGAAGAGCTGCTTTCTTGTGGAGCCGTTGTTTTCTCTCAGAAATTGTAATCTATCGCCACCTGCTGGTCCTTCTGTCTACGTGTTTGGAATAGCAGGAATTGAGTTTAAGACTTACACACGATTTGCCCAAATACAAATCACTCTGTCCTCCTTGATTAATTTCTTTAATATTAGAATATTTCATCTTTTGAATACCAAGGAGGAAGGGACCATTTGACGATTATCTGAGGAACTCAGCGCTCTCCGATAGGAGAAAAGACTGTAATTTCCGGAGTCCTTTCCAGCGTTGTGTCTGAAATTCTGCCTTCCTCACCACCCTTTTAACCCTTTCCTGCCTCCCAGGAGTGAGTATGGCGTGGGTTGTTTTCTTTTTTTTGCTTTTTTTTGTTTTTGTTTTTGTTTTTTTTTTGAGGTGGGGGTGTCTATTTAGCTATGGTTCCCAAAGAAAGTACAGAATGATTTGGGAACTATCTTTAAAGTACACAAATACACCGAATAGACTTTTAGCTTCGACTTAAGAAAAGCCGAGTGTAAGGTTAGCAACGCTTTTCACAGCCCTGGTCTCGGGAGACAGACGTTTAAACGGTGAGCACTGCCATTTTTTCCCCCTCTTTTTCGGTCATAAATTAGATACTTAAAATAGACCTAAAGAGCCAGCTGAAATGAACCAACACCGTGACTCTAAATTACCTTTCCTGGAGGCTAAGAATGCTAAATGCGTCAAAAAAAAAAAAAAAAAAGATTGACGTTTCTTATTTACTCACCTTGACGTGGACCATATTTTACGCATAAAAATCTCACCCGCATCCTGTTTAGGCGCCCCTTCCACGCCTTACTCTCCTCCCACCCTTCCCTTTTTTCTTTTGCTGAAAGGCTGTGCTCCAAATCCAACAGGAATATCTTTAAACATCCCTGGGGAAGGGCATTGTGGGCGGAGGGTCGTGTTCCCAAGTTCCAGCCATCGCTGACCTAAAGGAAGGTTGTCCTGAGTGGACAGGATCAAGTAGCCGAGGCTGCAGGCTCGGAAACCCCTAACACCCCGGAGAGAACGGAGGACTCGCACTCGCCCACTCCGTCTGCCTCTGGGCGCCGTGTTCCCCTTTCTTCAAAGCTCTAAACCTTACATCAAATGCAAACG
This sequence comes from Panthera uncia, assembly GCF_023721935.1. NCBI lineage: Eukaryota > Metazoa > Chordata > Mammalia > Carnivora > Felidae > Panthera > Panthera uncia. The sequence continues at coordinate 61,328,049 of NW_026057584.1, read as the reverse complement.
AAACAGCTGGGCGGACACCACTCCCTTCCGGACCACCTCTCACCACCGGTTCGAGTCCCTGTAGAGAATATCTATTTTCCACCCTCATTGTCCAAAGCATCTCCCCACCACCCATACCGGGAGTAATAAAAGATAAAAAGAATAGCGAAAAACAAACAAAAATACGGATTCCAAATGTTCTAAAGAGCCAAAAGACAACCACAACCACCCTCACTACAAATTCTTACCGAGAAGGAGAGGGCGAAATACACTATTCTCCCACCCCCCACTCCAAGAAGGGAAAAACACAGCAGTTAACAGCAGGGAGGGAGACGGGCAGGGTGAGTGGGGCGGGTTGGCCAAGGGCTGGTGACTGAAGCCGACCAAAGGGAGGCCCAAGGGACCGAGCTGCGTGCGCTGTCCTTGGTTCTGAAAGAGCCGTGCCCGCCTCCCAACTTCGAGTGCTGGAACTGGCTGTAATTTCAGGCCCTTAGTTCCTTAACATCCTCGCAGAGCCCAAGAGTCTGGATTGGAATGTGGAATAATCAGCAACTAACCCAAACCATGAAGCCCCCAACTTGGTGTGGGGGGGGGCGGGGGGGAAGGGCTTCTGTTACTCTCCCTGCCTACCTGGAATGTCAACTCCATGAGTACAGAGATAATATAAGTTGCTGGGACAGTGTAAAACTCCCTGAGAATAGTGCCTCTCACGAGGCAAATGATTAATAAATATTCGTTTAATGACTAATTACTAATATTTAGTTAAACATTTTTAAAGTTTATTTTTGTTTATTTTGATAGCGATACAGAGAGCAAGTAGGGGAGGGGCAGAGCGAGAGGGAGAGAAAGGATCCCAAGCAGGCTCTGTCAGCACAGACCCCCCATGCGGGGGTCGAACTCACGAACTGTGAGATCATGACCTGAGCTGAAATCAAGAGTCAGATGCTTAACCCAATGAGCCACCCAGGTGACCCTAGTTAAACATTTTTAAGTTAAGGAGAAGACTTCATTCCCTCCCCCTCCATAAAGGAGTGAGAGGGATGTCCTCGCAATTGCGCGGACTCAACTTTAATTTGTGATACCTGCTCTTATAGATTTCTTTTTCCAACGAGATAATTTCCTTAGCTAAAACGTTAGGGGTGAACGTTTTGGACAGTGGGGTCAGAAGAAGGAGTGG